>NC_135926.1:3431359-3627038 GCF_964058835.1 Carex rostrata | reverse complement strand
CCCCAAAATTAGCTCAATTATAACCCTCTTGTTTTAATTTTTTGTTTTGTAGAGGTTATTCAAGTAAAGTTTAAAGATAAACAAGTCCAATTGAAATCTACGACATGGGGTTATTTCTTTCATACGCATCACAAAATCCCTCTCCTATGGAAGACTGTGTTGATACTCTCCTCACAAAATCTTTTGGCTCGGGCAAATTTGTTATAGAAGGATCTCTCAGTTTCAAGAGAAAACAAGAGGCCGACTCATTTCATGTCGAAACAGAGATATCTATTAAGAGCCCGAGATACGACAACCCAATTACGCCACCATTAGCATTTTCTAAATCAAGATTTACTCCCAAGAAGAGAAATTCATCGACCCAGAAAGCCCAAAGCACGAAGCTGCTGTTAAATTACAAAAGGTTTACAAGAGCTTTCGTACCAGGCGCCAGCTTGCTGATTGTGCTGTCTTGGTAGAACAACACTGGTATGGAATACCCTGTGCAGAATTTTGTGAAGCAAATTTGTTGACACGAAGAACCTTAAAAAAGAGCTGTTGACACTTACTCATTTCTTTTCCTTTTTATTTTTTTAGGTGGAAACTATTAGACTTTGCTTTGCTAAAGAGGAGTTCTGTATCATTTTTCGACATAGACAAGCCTGAGTCGGTTGTTTCAAAATGGTCAAGGGCACGGACCAGGGCTGCTAAGGTAGTCTTTTATTAAATTATGCTAATTTTAGTAACAGTTTGCGAATAATTATTGTGAACTGGCCTAGTCTCAACATCTTTATTTTGTTTGCTTTAGGTTGGTAAAGGTCTATCGAGGGATGAAAAAGCACGGAAATTAGCATTGCAACATTGGCTCGAGGCAGTAAGTAATTTAAATTTTGTCAAATTTGAAAGTTTGATAGTTCTTTTCTACTGCTATTTAGCTGCATATAAACTTTGAATTAACAATTTATTATTTGTACAGATTGACCCTCGACACAGGTATGGCCATAACCTTCACTACTATTATGACTGCTGGCTACGTTGTGAAAGCAAACAACCTTTCTTCTACTGGTAAGATGGTTTTAATCTCACAATGTTTTGTTTGTTACTTTAAATAGATTTATCATTGTAGAGTTAACCAAACTATGTATATACAATATATGCCAGGTTGGATGTAGGAGAGGGGAAGGAAGAAAACCTAGACGAAAACTGCCCTCGATCAAAGCTCCAACAACAGTGCATCAAGTACCTTGGCCCAGTAAGTACAAGAGGAGGGGGGGAAGTTAATATTCTATGAAAATTCTTATTGAATGATTATTTATTGTTTATATGACTTCTTCTACAGAAAGAAAGAGAGGCCTATGAAGTGATAATTGAAGAAGGGAAGCTCATGTACAAGCAAAGTCAACAATTGATAGATACATCAGAGGGGCTGAAAAGTGACAAATGGATCTTTGTTTTAAGCACTTCAAAGTCTTTGTATGTTGGCAAGGTACATTTTCATTTTTTTTTCCTTTTTTTATGTTTAATTTTTTTCATATAAAGTATACTTATATTGTTGGACCAAAACATAATATTTTATGCCCCTAAGAAATATAAAAGCTGCTATACTTAACCCTATTAATAAAAAAATTAATAATAATGTCCTCAAATGCCAAATTACCCTCCCTCCTTTAGTTTTTCTGGTATATGCATGACACTTTGAGGTTTTGCAGTGTTATGCTAGAAACTGCCCCTTTTACATTGATGCTAATTCTGTACCTTCTTCGTTATGCAGAAGAAAAAAGGGAAATTTCAGCACTCGAGTTTTCTTGCCGGTGGAGCTACATCTGCAGCCGGGAGATTGGTAGCTGAAGACGGGCTTTTAAAGGTGTGCATATAATTTTCTGAGCCAATAGAAACTATTAATTACTTCAAGTAGTTGGTCTGAAGAGCGTCTTATTTACATAGTTTTGTTTTCCTTTTCATGTAGGCTGTGTGGCCGCATAGTGGTCATTACCGTCCCACAGAGGAAAACTTTCAGGAATTCATGAACTTTCTAAAGGATAACAGTGTGGATCTTACAGATGTTAAGGTGAGAAATTTTACTGAAAAGCACATAATTATGCTGAAAAAAGCACCACCTCATCTGGGGTGAAATTGATATGAACCTCACCTACGGGTTTTTCATCAAAAAAAAAAAATGATAGGAACTGTTTAGCGATGCTATGATACTTGTAATTGGTTAATGTGCGGATATCTTACGGTATTTGGCTGGTACGAGATGTCCCGTCATTTACCTGACACTAAAGGGTACTACAGGGAATTAACCACAATCAGATTATAGAACTCAAAATGTGCAGGAATTTCCAATTAAATTCATTGAGACAAACTTCTAGTGCTTCTAAGATCTTATATTTTTAAAATTTTCCTGTTGCAGTTAAGTCCAGAAGAGGATGAAGAATTCTCAAATAAGCTAAAAAGCATCAGATCTGAACTCAGCATAACTAGAGAAGAAGAGGAAGAAAATGAAATGCAACCTTCCCATAGTGCCGGTTCAGTAGTTACCGCTCCAACAGAAAAAGCCCAAAAGAGTTTTGAAGAAATTATACCCCAAGAATTATCATCCTCAGTCAGTGAACTAGAAGAAGAAAACCAAGAACTGGAGCAAGTGGCAGTTCCAAAAGAGATAATTCTACAGCGAATAAACTCAAAAAAAGGCTTGAAATCATATCAGTTAGGAAAACAGCTCTCATGTAAGTGGAGCACAGGAGCTGGGCCTAGGATAGGGGTTGTAAGGGACTACCCGTCAGAATTGCAGTTACGCGCACTGGAGGAGGTGAGCCTTTCTCCTAGAAGTGCTGGTGTCTCTAGGTACTTTTCTCCACCACCAAGTGTGGCAAGTCCAAGAAATAAGGAATTCTCATAAGTTGGGGACAATTTTTATTCCATTTTTGTCTTTTGAATGTAGGAGGCAGTTTATTATGTAGTTACTATTTTTTGTTTCTTTTTACTTGGATAGATGAATTTACTGTATAGGTTGTTAGAGTATAGTAGTATACCATTCATTTGTTGACAAGGTTACAACACTTGTTCATTTTTTTATAACATAAGAGCAGTAACGTTTGTAAGAAAATTCTGACTCAGATTTATGATCTATCCCAGTGTTTAGAATATTCCCAGTAACTTGATGATTTTTGCTGTGTGAGATTGCCATTTTAGATTAAAATACTTGTAACTTGGCCAGACTTCACTTTCCAGTCATCGGTCACTTGATGATCTTTGTTGTGTGAGATTGGATCACTGGAGGTGGAACTAAAACAGGTACTCCAGTGGAACCAAAACAGGTAAGTTTGTGTGTGTGCTTAACAAGTGCTTTGACGACCACTATCTACTGCAGGTTTCATTCATTTTGTTTTTTGTTTTATTTTTTGTACTGATGGGCATAAGTGAAACTGCAGGTTCATACATCTATACACTGTCACCGATGCGCATGATACCAACATAATTATTTTCATACTTTGAATTATCATTCTTTATGTAGATAGAGTTTGATTAATATGAAGTTCTCGGGTACGTAGTACGTACCAACAATTTTAGATTGGTTGGTTTATTGAACTGGACGTACAGATTTTTTTTTCTTAATGGTGGACATAGTTTATCCGGAATGAATATCATAGTTTATAGCGTTTTGTTAATAAAGGGAGATATTATCGTTCTATTCTGATTTATTTTTTAATTTTTTTCTATTAATTTTTTTTTATAAAAATAACATAACATTTGTTACGAATTAAGTATTTATGGATGTCCAACTCTCCTGAGCAATTACTTCAAAACTTCTCTTTAAAGAAATATGTTTCTCTTCCGCATTTATCAATAGAGTTAATATTAGATAGCTTGTAATTTACATTTTCTAGTCTATAAATAGAGGCTTTGTATGAATGTATTATACACAACAAAAGCATATGAATAAAAGATAGCCATCTTTATACATTTTCAATATCTCGTTTATTATTATTTTACTTTATTTTATAACACATTATGTTGGAAAAACCATTCTCCACTTTTCATGCATCCACTATACTCTTACAACTACAATATCATGAAAAAGGTTTCAAAAATATTATAAATTGATTTATTGTTTTCTTGTGGCTGAACAAAATAACGAGCTTTTGATGAAAAATCATGAATCTCGTCCAATTGGTTCTGCTTCATTCCCTGAAGTGAATGTAGCAATGCATAACAATTCTAGACAATTTCAAGGACGTGGACGTGGCTGAGGTCATGGTCGAGGTCGTGACCGAGGCTGAGGTCAAGGTTATTATCATGGTGATCATTCTAAAAACATATCTTTCCACCAGAAGTGGAAACATAATGAAGAAAAAAACTAGAAAGAAAAAAGTAGGCATAATAATGTACAAGAGAATTCATGTTATCGTTGTGGTAGTAAAGGTCATTGGTCACGTACCTGCCGTATGCCAAAGCATCTTGTTGACCTATATCAAGCATCACTGAAGTAGCCAAAGAGAAAAAAAAGATCAAAACAAATCTTGTTTGTGATAACAATTTCGATAGTGCATGTATTGCTCAATTAAATGAATGATACATTAAAGAAGATAGAACAAAATACATTTCGCCAAAATTCTTTTTTACCCATGATCTTCAGAAGGATAATGTCATTAATGTTCATCAAATCCGTTCAAGTGAGAATCTAGCAGACCTATTCACCAAAGCGCTTCCTACTGGGATATTTGAAAAGCTGGTCCGCAATATTGGTGTTCGTCGATTTAAAGATCTTGATTAATGTTGTTATGAGGGGGAGTTAATACGCATTGCATTTTCCTTAACCATGGTTTTTCCCACTAGATTTTTCTGGTAAGGTTGTAATCGTGTATTAAGAAGAATTAGGGGTGTACAAAAATACCCGTGACCCACCCGAACCATCTGACCCGTCCGACCCAATCCATTTTTTATCGGGTTGAGTTGTTATTGGGTCGGTTACGGTTTGAAATTTGATAAACTCGTTACTCTGGATCGGGTCACGGGTTTGCTCTTACTAACCCGTTTATACCCGGACCCGACCCAGAGTCCTTACCTCCTTCGCTCGCGACCCGGCACTCTTTAATCCCGCATTAAATCTCCATCTCTCCTTCTTTCCACAGACGGCCTCGATCTCCTTTGCTCTTGACGCTTCAATCTCCTTTCCGCGCAGCGCACTCTCTCTCTCCCACATCGCCTGGGAAAATGGTTCGAAAGCGTCTTCAATCTGCCTCAAACCCGAGACTGACAACCACAAATCGATTCCTAAACCCTAAATCCTATAAATACCGATACCGTTGCGCTTGTAGAATCATCCACCTATTGAATATGAAAAGGAAAGTTTCATTTCAATCTATTCTATGAATTTTACAGCTTACCGTTTTTGATTCAGAAATCATCCACCTATTCTATGAATTTTACAGCTTAGGAAAAGGAAAGTTTCATTTCAATCTTATTGATGGCAACCTCAGAGAGACCTCCACGTAATACTCAGCCAAAGGTACCTTTCAATTTTCAGTTTTTATCTATTTCGCTCTTCAATTTTAAATATTTGTTCTTGTTGGTAATTTTTGTGCATGATAAATCACACTGTTAGTGCAAAGCTCAAAAGAGAATCTGAATTTCCAGTTGAATTATCCATCTCTAATGATCACATAATACTTATCTATCTAGCTAAATAAAGCTCTTTCATAAAATTAAGCATTTTTCTATCTGGGTAAGGGAAATTCAATTTTCATTTGTCTGACATGCTTTTTTTTCTTAATTAAAAAAGGCAACAGTAATATAAGATGGGTTAGGTTATTAGTTATCACATATCACCTTTCCCTATTAAAGTATTTCTTAGGATTGTTCCATGAATTCATGTAATTCTGTGAGATTTAGTTAATCATTCCAGTATCAGTATATGCTTAACTCAGTTTTTTGCACTGGTACCAGTTAGTACCACTGTACCAGTTAGTGCAGTTAGTACCACTGTATTGTATTCTTAACTCAGTTTTTTGCACTGGTATCAGTATCAGAATATCCTTAACATTATTTAAAAATATGAAGGACTGAAAACTAATATTTAAAAATTTAATAACTAATATTTTTTTCTCTGTACAGGCTGATATGGGTCCTAAACTGCTGATTTTGAAGTTTACTAGGGGATTTTATGCTTAATATACTTTAGTTGTCAGTTTGGGTTTTTTTCAACTTTGTATGATTTGCTCTTTTGTATCAGGATTGCTATGATGTTTTGCTTTGTATTAGATTTGCTATGCTGGTGTTAGTTTGTTTAGGATATGTTGACTTCTGTTTTTGAATATGTTTAGACCTGATGGGGTTAGTTTGTTTTTGAATATGTTTAGACCTGTTGTTAGTTTGTTCTTTACTTGACTTCATTCAGTAGAGACCTGAAGGTGTTAGTTTGTTTAGGATATGTTTAGACCTGTTTTTGACTTCTGTTTTTGAATATGTCTCAGTCTCACTTTGAATCAGTCCAGAATGATAGCTTTTAATTTATAACCCGTTTAACCCGTCTAACCCGCATAACTCGTATATAAAAAAATAAATGGATTGGGTTGGGTTATGGGTGGGTCAAGTAAATAATTTTTTTAACCCGGTGTAATCGGGTTGGGTTCAAATTTTAATAAAATATCATCGACCCGTCCGTTGTACACCCCTAAGAATAATGTATTTTTTTTTCCTTCACTAGGTTTTTCCTAGTAAGGTTTTAATAAGGCATATTCTTATGTAATAGACATTCAAAGGGGAGTGTTATGAATTAAGTATTTATGGATGTCCAACTCTCCTGAGCAATTACTTCAAAACTTCTCTTTAAATAATTATGTTTCTCTCTCCACATTTATCAATAGAGTTAATATTAGATGACTTGTAATTTATATTTTTTAGCCTATAAATAGAAACTTTGTATGGATGTATTATACACAACAAAATCATATGAATAAAAGATAGTCATCTTTATACATTCTCAATATCTTGTTTATTATTCTTTTACTTTATTTTATAACAATATTCAATATCTCCATAAAAACTTAACAATTCCTTGTTAATTCTTTTTGGGCCTATTCGGCAAGTAGAGAATAAAGGAATTGAGTAGAATTTAGATCATATTCTTGCCGAACATAACATGAACGAACTGTAATAGAGGAGCTAGAACAGGTCACTTTTTTACTTTTCTTAATTTTAAGGGAGAGTTGAAATTGAGAATTGAGTCGGAATAGAGAATAAAAATTACTATTTTTACTTTCATTCCGCTGATGTGGTAGCCCATCCTTCTTTCTCTACCACCCTTCGTGCACAATTTCAAAGGAAAGAAAAACTTTTTTTCCTCCATTAGTTCCGACTAAAATCAATGACAATCTGCTGGGATGTTGAAAAATTAAGACTAAAAGATTGATAAACGCAAAATTCTTTTCAAATGAGGTCCCTTTTGCTATTTTTGTTTGTTCTTAGAAGAAAATGGCCGGTTTATATTTTTACTCTATTTTTTTTTTCTGAGACCAGATTATTACTAAATTGATTGGGATTTTTGAAATACTTTTGCAATGTCTCTCTTTAGCTCAAGATATTCGATGATCTAGATCACCTACTACCACTGGTATTATCGATTATCATATGATATCATGTTGCATAAAGAAATTTTCATTTTAGTGTTTTTTTAATAATCTGAGTTTTTTTAAGAATGTTTAAAAGAATGGGGGTAACAATATGTTAGTACCAATATTGATTTTTTTTTCAAGATGCAAAGAACTTGTAAATTGGTTGGTATCAGATTTTTTTTTTTTACTATATTATCATTATTATTTTATTATTTTATTTATCGCAATTTGCATTTAACATTTTATCAAATATGTTATTTATTCATGTGATAATATTCAGTACTGTATATTGCATTAGTTAAAACTCAATAAGGTTATCAAAGTCATTTTCTACTAGCTTTGTGTTTTAATGAAAATTTACTGTCACTATTCCAAATGTTGAATTTACCGAACACAATTGGAATAGAAGAGAAGAGTGATCAATTCTTCTATTCCTTCACTATTCTACCTATTGCCAAACATGCCCTTTGAAGGTAAGAAAGCAATTGCCATCTTACAATTTTCCATTGATAAAAAAAAGTATTTACATCTCATTAGTTCTACAAATGAACACTTATTAATATTAAACTATTTACAATCCTAACCTAACTACCAGAATCTTAACATAACCTGCTCCATCTCAAAGCTTGCGCTACCACCTAGCTTATCAATATCATGACCGATCGCCTTCTACCTCTCGCTGCCTCATATGCCTTGCCACCTTGCTTCAGCCACCTTGCATCTCTCACCACACGCATAGGGGTGTAAAGGGAACAGATGAATCCTCTCCGCCGCGTGACTCGGCCCTCTCACCGTGTGCATAGGGTAGAGAGGGGATGCCTCTTTGCCTCTCTCGCAAGCACCCTCGCTGCTATGGTTTTGCCTCAGCCGCGTTGCCCCTTTCCCCTTAGCCGCCTCGCTTCTAGAGTTTCGCTTCGCTGCTAAGGTTTCGCCTCAGCCACCTCATCTCTTCGTTGTGCATAGGAATGGAGAAGGGATGAACGAACCCTCTCTGCCCTTCTCGCTAGCAGCCCTCCCTGCTAGGGTTTCGTCTCAGCCGCCTCACTGCTAGGGTTTTAATCTTCAGTCTTTTTAATTCTTTGTGAATTACTTACCATCTTTTTCTTTTTTTTTAAATTGACCAATATGCTCTATAATTTTAAATGAATGTGTCATTTACTCACTGTCATCTTCCTCCCTCTCGTATACTTCACGCCTAATTCTCTTCTTCCTCCCACATACCAAACATAATAAAATTACAAAATCTCAAGTCTTTCATTTGAGTCAATGGTTGCATTTAACTTTCAAATTCAAGAAATACTCATCATAAAACGATAAATCCATGAATCTATTTTTCAATTGATTCAAAACCTCAAATTAGAACTCAAGTTAAAATATTTTATTTGAAATAGATTAGAAATCAGATTGGATTCTTAATGTTATAAATAAAAAAAGGAAAAAGAAAATCTTTTTGAAATATTTTCGTAGAAATTTTTATCTGAATTTTTTTTCTTCTATATCTTTCCGGAGTTCATTCCCCGGGAAATCATGTTTTAATCATTACTAATAAATTATTTGAGTCAAATTCATGCCTTATCAAGCATCTTCTCTCATTTCCAAATTAGTTTATTTTGCAGCAAGAAATGCTAATTATAATATGGATTTAAACAATGTTGAATTATTTATTAGTAAAGTTGAAGTCAATAGGAGTATTATATGGTAGAGGTGTTATATCACGTATGAAACTTAATTGCATCACTATGAAGATTTAATCCTCAAAATATTCTACCATAGCCTACAAGTTCGCAAAAAGGTCTTCTCTATCTCGACAACTGTCCCACAAGGTACCCGAGTACTCGGATGCACAACTTCATGATGATGCTGATTAGAGAGACTGACATTATTATATCTAAGGAGATGATGCTTTAGATATCCTCTTCAACAGTGCATAATTCACATAGGAATATTCACTGTAGTGGGGAATGGGGATGGAAGCCGTATATACTTGATTTTATTGGTTTATTTTGTTATAACTTGATCTTTTACTAGTCAAATTCATGAAGCGTGGTCTGACAAATTTCTTACCAAAAGACACAAGCCTAATCGATCAAATACGGTAGGGGAGGGAAGAAAGAAGATCCATTTTAATTAAAGAGCATATTGATAATTCAATTTTTAAACTAATTAAAAAAAAGTTAAATGATTAAAAAGGGATAGAAAAAAAGCGTTCAAGTATTTTATGGTGTTTTATGGAAAAATTGGCTATTTCAAAAGCTTAGTTTAGATGGGTACAAAAAATTTTTCCTTCATTTCCTTGCCCAGTCAAATGCAGCTTTTGCGCACAACAAATGCAAGCCAATGAGATTGTATAAAAATAAGACGTACCAAAAATTAAACTCACCAAGAATTGATACAAAGCCTCATAATATTGATTCCCATAAATATTATACGATTGCTTGGTAGTTTCTAGAAACATCAACTGTTTGGTCGTTTAACTTGTCTCGACAAAAAATAACATCTATGAACTAAATATCACAGAAATGTTCAACAGCAAGGTAAATTAATTTAATACAATATCAAGCACAATATATTATCTAAGAATTTAAGCACTCAATCATATCCAAAGACAACATGTATCACCAGGGAAACAAAACTAGAAGGTTCTCATTTCAACACAAAAAGGCACCTAATCTTAGAAATAACATGAAACTCAACCAACATAAATGTTTCGAGGCACATTCAATACTTAAAATAAAAAGAGAAAATAAACTTCAGCGAAGTCTCCTTGCCTCTCTCTCAGACTCAAGAAGGGTAAGGATGTCTCCCTCTCTGACTGGTCCCTTCACATTTCGCATGATCAGACGGTTCTGATCATCCAAGAACTTCACTCTGACCTGGGTAACCTGACCACGAGAACCGGTACGACCCATAACCTTCACCACCACTGCAAGCTTCACTTGTGTATCCATTATGCTGCTAATTCATACAAGTTTAATAAATAAAAGTGAGCGCCTTTGTTAAGATAAAATTACCAGTATAAAAATTATCAAGTATAGCCCTGCAAGGCAAATGCTATCATAATCACCATCCATAAAAAATAGCATAAAATTTAGCTATCTTTATTCTGCGTGGCTCTCATGAATTTGAAATTCTCTCTAGAAACAACATTACCTGAATTTGTAAATTAGATACCCAAAGCACCATCCCTATCACTGCTACAAGCAGTTTTGGTAATATGGTGAATAATATGATTTTGCAAAACATTTTTGGTCAGGGGATTTAATGCAAACACATTGAACTTTATAGGAAATACATGAAATATTTCATGTTTTGCAGGGTCTATGTAAAATTCTTCTGTCTGCAAGGGCAATACATGATAATATTGTTGAAAAACCTAAGTTTTACAAAATTTCAACTGCCCTGTCCACAATGATAAAATAAATAAGTAATGCTATGTGAATGTCTCATACTTCTGATAAAGGGATGCATAATGGCACATTTGACAAACACATGACATCTAGACACCAAATTACATTCAATCTATCATATGCAAAAGGAAAAAGTATGGTAATGATAATTTTCTGCCTTCTGAATTATGAAGATTCCTATAAAACAGCTAATTGAACATTGAATTATTTTGATTGACATCTATTAATTAACAGAATCATACCAACATATGATATAAACTTCCCATTACCTTATTTATTGGAAAACAAACAATCATATAACAAAATTCCATAGGATCTAGAACATAACAACAAACAACTTGATAAACAACCCACTAATAATTCTTCCAGTCGATAATTAAAACCGAGAAAATCACATTCACCAATAAAGGTTAACAGATTCAAGATATTAAACCCTACAAAGCGTTGAGAACAGAGAACACGACATATCTATAAACAACTATACGAATTTCATTCATGAAAGATAACAGACAATCGCAAGCACGAACCTGATATTAATAGACTACGGTAATCTACATAAAAGAAAATAAAGCAGGAGAGATCAAGCTAGGGTTTGAAGAGAGGAACTCACATGCCGATGCCGCTTTGCTCTGCAAGAAGAAGGGCTGATAGGCGACGAGGTGCGAATAGGCGGCGAGGTTGAGGAGCGAAACCCTAGTTCGATGAGTTTATATATATAGCGGAGGTAAGGTATAATAAGAGCACCGAAGACCAGCTCCAGATTAAATTGAGAAGGCCTAATTTTAGAAATAGAGATTGAGGCCTATTATTGTTTTGCTTGATTAAGCCCAGTATTGATTTTAGGCAGTCCAAGAATATTACAAATTAGGTCCAATATTTGCATGAGTTCGATTGAAACGTGAAAATCCAGTTTTTTTAAATCCTTTACGCACGAATCTCAAAACAACAACAAAATTGTCCCGTGTATTTCAAACACAGAGTTCAGGCTTTAGATAAAATTGAAATTATCTCAGATACAAACTCGTAATGTACGGGGGTGATTCATCTTTTTTAGTACGTATAGACATTTTTATCATTCTTTTTTTTTAAGGACGGCTTATCTCACACATATTATCACATAATCTCCTTTTCTTAAAAGTCTTGTGCATACAATTTTTTTAAATATGCTTCTCTTTCATATATTGTTATATGATTTTCAAACAAATAAATATTCTGCTATGCCTATATTTGTTATTTATAAATTGGCTTCACATCTTTAAAAATTTAAGAATTGGCAGTCGAAGAGACTTAAATGAGTTGAAATTATAAATTGCTTTTTTTTTAAATGTTGTGTTGACAAAAAAAAGAAGTGTTAATACGCTTACCCATTGCATGGAGCATGGTCTCTAAAAAAAATACCGAACAAGTCCTTTTGTGAAATTTAATATGTGGTGAAAAACAAAACACTGTTTAAAAAATATCTGACATTAATTGTGTATATAATTGCAATTCCTTAATTTGTAAACTTAGGTGAAAAAACACCGTTTTACAAATAAATGAAACTAGTTGTTACATTATTATCCTTGTAATCTTTCACTGATTATATTATCTCTCCGACTTTATCTCTTTTTTTTTCCCTCGATAGCAAATGAGAAGATATATATTTATGAATTTGAATGGTACAAATTACAACTAAATGAAATCAATATATATAATGCTAACATCAAAAATTCACTATTCAAAAGTCAAAAGTCATAAGACTTACATGTAGGACTACGTATAGCAACCTAAGCAAAATAAAAAAATAAAAAAACCTTGTAACACATGTAAGCAAAACAAACTACAATTTATGACCAGAAAATGGCCTACACATAAAATGCTACGATAATACTAAAAAAGGTTGTATCATCAGTAGGCTTCTCAAGGAGGAAACATATTGAAAGACGGCTGCTCGAAGGGGTCGAGTATGTCAGACAAATTGTCGAATTCCGTTGGTTGAGGTGAAAACAATGGTTCCATGTCTACGCATGTGTTGAACCCCATATCCATACACTTGCATTGGTTGTTCGGGTCTGTGTATTGTGCCAGACCCAAGTCTGTGGACCCAACTATTGGTGCGCCATCAATGAATTGAGTCGACCCGGATTGATCTTGCGTGGGGTTGACAGATCCGGGTGTGAGTTGGAGAAAATTGATTGACTCAGGTAAGGGAGAGAGGTCAAAGATAGGATCGAAAGGATCGAAAGGGTCAGGTTGGGGAAGCGGAATTGGGTTAGGGTTGCTCCAGACTGGATTTACATCAGGTTGTGGTTCCACAATGTCTGATGATGTGGCGCCGCTGCTGTTGCCATTGCTATTTGATCCTGCCTCCTCCTGTACGGTTCATTGTAGCATATACGTTAGTATTACATAAATCAAAGCAAAAAAAAAAAAGTATTACCTAACAAAAGACTTAATAAATGACATGTAATATTACAAGGCATTAACTGGTATACAACATATCTCCAAAATATAGTTAAATAAATGATTTGGAATAAAATTATTCCATAACATAAATTATTCGGGAAACAAAGTAAAAACTAAAAACTGATAGAATATCTATACACTGATACTAGCTAAACAGAAATTTCAAGTGATTTATTTATTAAAATATATTACAAAAGCTCGAGCTCATACCTCCGAGGCATGCAACTCGTGAAGAGAAGAAATTGTTCCTCCTTCTGTCTCGAGGTTTACAACCTGATTAGAGATTCCAAGAAGCGGGATCCGCTCACCATTCTGGGCCCGGGCCAACCGTTTCCGGTGTATACTCCAGAAGTTTTTCACATCATTGTCGGTTCGTCCGGTGAAGTTTTTAGCAATTGTAGCCCACTTGTTGCCAAATTGAGACTGAAGTTGGATGATCCTTTGTTCTTCTTCAGGCGTGAACTTGCGACCTCTTTTGTTTCAGCATTTGTTTATATCACAATAACATTAGTTATAATTAAGAGGAAGAAAAGTTATAATTATTAATTTAACTATGATAAACATCATCTTAATTAGTACTTTGACACTACTGGCAGTTTTGACATTCCTAACCAATTTATGTATGTACTCACAAGTCACAAAGCAATAGTCTGAAAATCGTAGAAATGTTCCAAATAGGAGAAGTTCTAAATCAAGATGCGAGATCTCTTATCCTGTCCATTGGAAACCCTATGTAGCAGAGACTTTTATCAATACAAAAAAAAAAAAAAATTATCACTTAACTATTGATTGCATGCAATACAAAAATCTTATTCATGGTAATATGTCTAATTTAAGCTTTGCAAAGGATTTCAAATAGATCAAGCTACGTTATTAAAATTAAAAATCTTACGTTCAGTGCATGTAACATATTTTGATAAAAAAAATCAAAACAAATAATATACTTAATACTTATTAGTAAAAGAGCAACCGAAAACCTATCAATTATATGCACGATTAGTAATAATATGAAGATAAATATGAAGTAAAGACAGTGGAGTTACCTCTTGAGACCGGGACGGAGTTTGTTGACCCATCGTAGACGGCACGACTTGCCGGTGCGTGGTAGGAGCCCTAGAAATGAGATCAAGCTCCAATTCCGTGCGCCGTTGTTGCGCACATGCTCGAACAGTATTGCGTCTTCATCAGGCGTCCATGGGCCCTTGTGCATCCCCACAATTCCGCTTCCTCTATTCATCATTCGCATGCTCTTACTGTTGGTGTTGCTTGCTTGCTTGAATTTGTGGTTTCAGGTTTTATGTATTGCTGAATGATAATGGCGCCTCGGAACTGTAACATGGAAATAACTTCCACTTTGGCAGTGCGCAGGGTTTTTACAAGAGCGAAAAAATCGATCGTCGATCAAATGTAAGGAGTTTATATAAGTATCATCACTGCCGCCAAAAGAAAGGAGGGAAGTTTTTCCGCGACGGCGTAGGAATCATACTTGGTGCACCGAGACCATTGAAATATACTTCGTGTGATCCGTGATCCCACGATCATCCCACGATCTCCAATTAGCCACGTTTTGAAAGGGGCGAAGCAGGCTATACCTTTTTGATACAGTTTACGCTTTCGCATAGGCAGTCAATCGTGATTGGCCCAACCAAAGAAAGATAACTTGGAAGAATTGAGACAAGCCCGTCAGGCCCAACTGACAAATTGTGGATGAATATTTAAGAAACCAATTGACAATCAAACGTGATGGGCCTAGGAAGGCAGTTGTCTTATTTTAAAATTTAAATTTTTTGGTCGCAGTCGGAAATAGCCCAAGTTTAAAGAAAAAGTGCGTAGTTACATAAAATGGGCAATATTTTGTCGAAAAATAAAGCGAGTAATCGTCATAAATATTTTTTGCACTCGTTGTTGTTGTTGTAATAAAAAGTTTCTTCCATAAACTAAACTTCTAATATTACTAGCGATTAATTCCCAGTTCACCAATCTCTAGAATTACTAATAGTTTATTATATTATTTACGTGTCCATGATTCAAAATTGCAATAATAATCGGTTACTACCATTGCTAAACATTGGTACTGAATAATATTAAATAAAGGTTCTGTGATAAGCAAAATCATTTTTCATTAAATTAATATACTTGAGGCTGCTGCTCTGTTTGGTACGAGATAACTAACAGCAGCAAACACATTTTCGCACAAAACTGAACTACGCTAATTTATGACTCTTCAGAGACATCTGGTAAAATTGGAACGATACGGATTTACGCTTATTTTAGAAACTACGGTAAAATTGGATTTTTTTTTTTACTATACATTAAAAGGTTTTGAACCAAACTGAATAATAACATTTAGGTATTCTCTAGGTTCAAATGTCTCTATTTTTTGTGCCTCCATCTTACCTCTATTTTTAAAAATTTTAATAATTAAAAATTTAAAACTTAAATGTCAAAATAAAACTATTGAATATGATATACATCATTCTATTTATACACGTGTAAAAAATTATGGCATTTCAATTTTATTTTAATTGTCATCAAGAGCTTGTAAAAAACATACTAATGTGGATAACTTCTAGACGTTGATTTTTGAACTTATTGATTCACATAAAAACAAAATTGAAATGTGATAATTTTTTATAAGCACAGAGAGAAAAATAACATAAATTACATATAACAGTTTTATTTTAACATTTAAATTTTAAATTCTAAGTTATTAAAGTTAAAAAAAAATAGAGACATGGTGGAGGCACAGAAAATGGAGGCATTTGAATCCTCATTCTAAAATAGCACAATTTGAATAATAACATTTTGGTAAAAGAGTCGATCCAAAAATAAACTTTCTAGAAACCTTTATAACAAAACTGCATTTTCCTAGCCATCTTACAACTACAGCAGAGTACATGCACACAAACTAAAATTTCTATGTATTCAAGAAAAAGGTTAACACCATCCTTTTCTATCTGTAACTAAGCACAGTTGTATATTGAGGGCCCAAAAAATCCATGATTATACTGTAATCTCCCTATATATAATACATTTACTATTTGTTAATCACCACTGCCCCAAGAAAAAAGTTGAACAAAAAAATAACAAAACTAGTGTCAAGATTAGTAACTTCAGCTTTCAATTGGTGAAACCGGCCTTGAAACATTATTTTCAAACTACCCCACTTCCTGTTGAGAATTACCTTCTTCAGTTGCACCTGCTAGAGAAAGATCAACTAAATTGTATTAGAATATAATAATTGATCTTCAGCAGCAGGACCATAATTTATGCCTTCAAAGGCTTCAAAATAACAAAAATAATGCATGTATAGAACTACTGTTTGAAATTTGTAATTACCATGATGCTTCAACTCTGGTAAGTTACGCGTATCAGTCTGAGCACTGACATCTCCAATCAGTTCAATATTATCTTCCTTGTTATCCAATTTTGAGTTGATTGCCACAACATGATTCTCCAAACTACTAGCACCATATATAAATAAAAAAAACGAACATAAAGTAACATAAGTTTGGAAATTTAAACAGTAGCACGTGTAATTGAAAATTATATTATCTATTTCCCAAGGTCTCACCAATCATTGCATTCCATCTCTCGACTCCAAGATGATGCATCTTTCTTTTCCTGACAAATTAAAATAGCAAACGTGAGTTGAAAAAAATCAGCATAGTTGCTAAAATATAATTGCACAGCATACCTCAGTTTTAAGAATATTAAAGGTCTCTTGAAATTTCTGTAATATAACTTCCATGCTGTGTAGTTCATGCTGCATTCCCTGAAGAAAACAGTATGAAAATCAGAACAATTAGAAAACAAGGTATGCTGATAGTATAACAAATGGTAAAAAGACAAACCTGTTTCTCTGAAATTAGCCTTTGTATTGTTTCATCTTTCACCTCTAGCGCTTTTCTAAGGTAACATTGTTAAAGATAAACATAATAGGATTTGCACGCAGTTCATCTTAAAGATAACCTCTAGCACTGTTCTTTGAAATCTTCCGTGTTCTCCCGCACAAAACATTGCAATTATCATGTACACCCCTAGAAAACAAGAAAAACCAGTGGTACAACAATTATACTGCTCTAAAAGTTTCTTATCACATAACCCCCTCCTACACTATCCAAATATATCCAAATTATTCCCTCTTAGATCCTTTTCTTAGAGATAAACACTGACAAAGGAGGATTATAGGCTCATCTGTCGCAATAAATGAGTCTGGAGGAGTTCATATTTCATGTTGTGGTAGTGGTGCATACGACTTTTTCCATGTTTTAAGGTCTCCTTTGGAGGAGAATTTTTGTTATTTTTTTATATTTTGCAAGGGCAAGCATTACCCCTCCTTTAGATATTTTCTTCATAACCAGGGAAAACGACTCCCAATGACCCTTAAATAGGTGGTGCACAAACAAATAAGCCTTAAAGATGAAATCTATGACTAATTCTTCATTGGAAATTAAAAAAGGATATTTCTTCAAATTGCAGTCTATAATTATTGCTTAGTCTATCAGATTCGATCTTTTCTTGCAACTCCGAAATTTTCATGTCTTTTCTCCTAAGCTCAAGCTTACAATCATTTAACTTACCTTCGAGTAACTTGATTGTATCTATTATAGAACACAAAACATATCAACAGTGTTAGCAAAAATAATAAATTATTAGCACATATAATTGAAGTCATGAGGCATACTGTTACCAAAATTGGCTTCAGCTTCTGTGGGATTTTAATGAGATGAACCTCGAAATGTCAAAAGAGTGAAACACAGTGAGATTTATATACTGGTACAACAGTGTACATCTTGGCACTAAACCTAACCAGTTCAATACGAGTTACTAAAAACCAAGACCTCCAGCTCAATACCAGTTACTAAAAACCAAGACCTTTGCCTTGCTACCAACAATAGCAGAATTTAGTGATCTATTGTATTGGATTATAAAACAATATCAGAGAAAGAAGGGTGTTTTCATACCAACAAAGTCTTTCTCAATTGTACAAATCCTGTTAATCTTATCATTTAGTCCAGCAACTGTAATAACAAAAAATTAAAGATGGTTTAAATGTTAAATCAAAATAATAAAACCAGAGAAAAAGTAAGGTCAAATTGCAATTTGAACAGTAACAAAGATAAAAAAAACAATTTACCTACTTGTTCCTTCTCATTTAATGCTCGTTTAATAACATCAAAGGCCCTCTTCACTGAATTTGCTTCCTTCTGAACTGAGTTAAATAGAGAAATGTGGGCACTTAATTTCTCTGTAAGCAAAGTGAGCTCTCTATCTTTTGTTTGAACAGTGCGTTGTAGAGTACAAGTAGAATCCTGCATATATATTCATGTTAAAATTGCATATTGTACCCTATAATTAGTTCCTGTATTTCAGATATAATAAACTAGTTATATATTTTATTTTTCCTTTTATTGAAGAATGCCCTTCCAAATTGAAAATTACAAGAGACTAGGCAAACGAAACAACTTTAAAAAAGGTACATGAGGTCTAGGATGGATATGATTTTTGTGTGTGAATGTTCTGTCAAAAATAACATCTCTTTTTTCTTCTATTTTGTTGAGTCATGTAAGATAAAGTTATATTCTAACGCTGCTTCTGCTTCCTTTGAGAGCTTATTTTTCACTACTATGGTTGTTCAGGTTTTATCAGAGTTCTAGAAATAAATAAAATTACACAAAAGTTTAGCAAAATTAGAACAATTCAACACTTCAACTGATTAAATGTTAAATTGAACAGACCTCGTAGCGATGAACAAAGCTCTCTCTTGACTGTAGCAATCCATTGATTGCGTCTTTCAAATCCTTCTCCTTAGTCTGCAGTAACTCATTCTCATTTTCTAGGTACTCAATCTATGAATTGATAAACCAATGCATATGCAGGTCAATCAAATTGAATAACCAATTAAAAAAGTATGAGAAATAATACACAAGAGTACCTTGGATTCGAGCTTCTTTTTAAGGTCATCTCTGGAATCCAACTCAGCTCTTAATTCTTGCAAGTGCTTCAAGTACTCGGCCTCTGTGTGCTTGAACTTCTGTCTTCCAAAAGAGAGAAAAATCAATATCGGCAATCTCTCAGTAAACAATATATAAAAAAAAAGTTGCTAGAATATATGGAGAAAAAAAGACCTGCTTGTAATCCTCAAGTTCTTTCCTGACGCTTCCTTCTCTCTCCTAGGGTGAAGTAAAAATCGAGTGACAAATTTCAAAATGGAGGAAACTGAATACAGATAGAGATAGAGAGAAAGTACTTGGAGGTCGTGCGAATTGGAGATGAGAGAGAGGAGCTGAAGCTTGAAATTAGAGAAAGGAAGCATCTCTACGGCCATGGCTTCTCTTCTTCGGGTAGCGTGGCTCGCTATAAAATTTTGGGGGAATTTTTACCTCTGGATCGCTATTTTAATTTTTACAGCCGTACCCCTGAAGTAACTCAAATTTTGAGTTTTAATCCGGACCATCTGATTAGAATCCGGATAGCTCGTTCTTCCGATTTTTTTATTTATATAAAAAAAAAATTAAAAAAATAACTAAAGAGGAGATGTATTTTCAAAAGTATTCAAATCAGAAAAAAGAAATTTCCAGTTTCAGCATCAATTACCGAAATTTTTTTTTCCGGAAACTCATGTCTAAACCGGAAAAAAAATTTCCGGTTTTTAGTTCCAAAACTGGAAAAAAAAATTTCGGAAATGGGATTTCCCGGTCTCCAATTTTTTTTTTATAAACTCATTTTTTTTATAATATATACATCTATATACATGTATTATATGTGGTCATACGTTCCTCCTTTCCGAAAAGTGGTCATATATCAAAATCCGACTTTCCTAGCCAAAGTTTGGCTGTTTAAAGTTTTTTCGAAAACTGAATTTTAGAAATTTATAACTGTAGAAAAATCCAAATAAATTGAAATTTGTGTTAATTTTGTGTATTTTATTTTTGAATGCTCTACATTTGGTGTAATCATTTTTGCAGTTTGGTCCCTGTATTAGTCTAGAATTGCTGATTTACCAGCAAAGGTCAAATTTTAACATATCCTATGTATTTAAATTTACCAGTAGAGGTCAAACAAAATTTCGGTCTTAACACCAATTACCGGAAAAATTTATATGTATAATATATGTATATGTATATATGTATATATGTATATATGTATATATGGAGAATGACTAATGTGCATTCGTATGCATATGGATCGATATGCATACGGTCCAAATTTGAAATTTCAAAATCCAAAACATCGATCCGAACCGTTCATCTTGTTCTCCATATTAATATGTGCTTGGAGACTAAATTTTACATTTTTCAGAATTTTTTTACTATTTATTAAGTCACTTTGAAAATTGTTGATCCAACGGTGGCTTAACAAAACAATAAAATCAGCAACCACCGTTGGATTAGCAATTTTCAAAGTGGCTTAATAAATAGTAAAAAAAATCAGAAAAATGTAAAATTTGGTCTCCAAGCACATATTAATATGAAGAACAAGATGAACGGTTTGGATCGATGTTTTGGATTTTGAAATTTCAAATTTGAACCGTATGCATATCGGGCCATATGCATACGAATGCACATTAGTCACTCTCTGTATATATGTATATATTATACATATATTATAAAAAAATGAGTTTAAAAAAAATAAAATTGGAGACCGGAAAATCCCATTTCCGGAAAAAAAAAAAATCGGTTTTGGAACTAAAAATCGGAAAAAAAAATTTCGGAATTGGGATATGGGAATTTTTTTTTCCAGTTTTAGACATGAGTTTCCAAAAAAAAAAATTTCGGTTTATGTGCTTTTGAAAATACAGTCCCCTTTGGTTATTTTTAATTTTTTTTTATATAAATAAAAAAATCGGGTTGTCCTTGGTTGTAGGGCCGCGTTACTGTATGCAATTCTAGCCGAGTGATGTTTTTTGTCAGGCCAATAGCAGAGAATTAACATTCAATGCAATATCTAATTGAGTACAATTAGATTTGAGTTGTCAATTTTAATTTTATACGAATCTCAAAACGAACTCCCTGTATCTAAATAGGTACTGAATTCCAATTATTTAACTGGAATTGATCTGAGCTATTGCCTATTTGTACTCAATTAGGTATGCAGAAGAATACGAACTGAATAATAAATATAAAGAGATATTTAAAATTTATGTTAGATTAAAATAGACGATGGAGATTTCTTGTAGGATATTTTACTGAATCTAAAACCCAGAATCTAGACATATTCGGCTGGAGATGGAATGCGGTTTCTTTAATATTCTTGCCATATAAAGAACAGACGGTCCGGATCCATACTTAAAATTTGAGATACCTTGGGTAATATGATTTTTTTTTTCTTTGAGGAAATTAAGACGATATGAATTCGTTGTCGTAAGTCGTAACATATTCTGAGTTACTCATTCAATTGCTTTATCAAGTGATCAAGTCTATGGCCCCGTTCGGCAAGATGGTAAGAAACGCTAAAGAGTTCGCATTCGGTAAGTGAAAAATTAAGATAAAAGAAGGATTATACATTAAAAATATCTATTCTATTATGTAATAAGAGTTAAAGATCAATATACCTCCATCTTGTATTGTTATATATTGTTATATAGATAACAGTAATTGATTTAATGTTTTTCGCAATATAAATTGAATTAAACCTAAAACAAAATTGATGAAAAATAAACAAATTTCATGACATTATCAAATAAAACCTAACAACAACTAAGCAAGCTAAGCAATACAATCTTATTTCTTTGAATGCTATTGAAATATGTCATTGCATACATAGTTCTGTCTATAAATTGATCAATGTCCTTCACATACCAATAGATGTTAAGTCATTATACCTTAGTGTGAGAGGGGATACAAGTAAGTACTATAAACACTTCGGCTAACGAGGCCTGATAGCGGTTCAAAGGCTATGATTCGAACCCAGTGGGCTCCCTTGGCAGGATATAGATTAGATAGTATCTCGAAGTATAATTAGCAGTGTTATCAGAATCGGACCGGACCGGTCGGTTGGACCGGAAAAAACCGGAACTAGTCACCTGTCCGGTTCGGTTCTTTTAAATTATCACTTGAGTATTTGAATTGGGAAAAACTGATTAAACCGGCCGGTTCTTATTATAATTTCGCTGGGCCAGACCGTGTAAAACCCCGATTCAAATCAAATTTGATATATCTTCGCTTGCTCTTCTGATTTCGCATATCTTACATCTTCGCTAAATCTTTCATTTCCTTCCTATTTCTTCACACGCTGAGAGAGAGAAAGAAACGAGAAATTAGTTTTCATTTCTCCTGAAGTTGGCTTTCTCCTTCAATATTATAATATTTATTAAGGTGTATTTCACAGTGGCTCAATTTCATTCAAATAAATCTAGGTTTGAAACGAAACCACCAAAAAAACTTGCATCAAATACTGTAAGTAATCTCATTTAATCATTTAGTTCGAATTTGTAAAACATGTACTTGAAAAGCTTGAATTTTTGAAATGATTTTATTGAATAGATGAATGCATTAAAGGTATTTGATGAAATGCTCAAATAAGAATAAGATTTTAAATGAGAGTAGTGCAGTTGTCAATAATTGTGGGTGAGTGTGTCTAGTTATAATTCCACATATGTACTTGAAATTTCAATTAGTCCTGGAGCCGAGCTGTAGTCACCAACCTAGCACACCTATACTGGTACCAAGGGGCACAATGACATTTTTTATGGATGCTTCATAAGGACAAGTCAGGAAATGCAGGTATAGATTTGTTGGTATATGCTACAGGGGGGGGGAAACTTATGCATGTAGTGGGCATAAAATTTACAGCACATGACGTGCTACAAGCTGAGACATGGGCACTTTTACAGGCACTGGAATTTGTGGAGAGTACAGAGCAAGGAAGGTAATTTACTCTGATTGTAAAACATTGGTGGAGGCGGTACTGAGCAACAAAATTGAGGAGATGTCATCCTGAGAGACTCAAGAAGCGACGGTGCTATGCAGGTCTGACTATGAGGCATTAGGGGCAAAGAGTAACACTAGGATACTTGCACAAAAGTGTCCTAAAAGACCCCCCGTGACATTGTTAACAAGTCAAGGCGGCAAGGGCTAAACTCCCCCCCCCCCCCCGATGAGAGAACTGTTAGCACACTGTGACATGTGCGAGAATTGCCCGGTGGAGTCTATATTACCTCTCATCTACTTATTCCCATATGCTGTCAGTGTGTGGTTTGAAGTATCAAGGATCCTTGATTGCACACTAATGACACCCGGAATGACGATGCAGATAATATGGGACGTCTCATGGGACAATGTGAGACAGGATTCACAACATCAAGCATAGCCTCTACCCATTAGGGTTTTCAAAATCACAACACTCGAGCAAACAAAAAAATGGCGAGAGAGAGAGGAAACGAGTCTCAACACATGAGAAAAAAAGGAAGAGCAACACCCCCAATAGAGCAACTAATCGGTATATAAGGAACTAAGAAAGCAAAACCACACAAGTCAAGACGTCAGAGACCGACTCTCTGACGGTCGTACGGGGTGACCATTGCGCACGAGGGCGACGAGACGCGAGCAAGTGAGACAGATGGAACCAGCGCCTCGTGCAAGAAACAAGAGAGGCGATCGCCTCTCTTAGGTCTCCCAGGAGTAGGGCTGGCAAAAAAATTCGTAGTTCGTGATTCGATTCGAGTTTGGTTTGGGTTTGGTTTGGATTTGATTTGAGTTAATTTGATTCGAAATTAGTTCGAATTGAAATGAACCAAACCAGGTTCGGTTCAAAATTAATTCAAACCAAATTCAAATTGGATCTGGTTCGATCGAAATGGGTTCGTGAACTTTTATGGTTTGAATCTCATAATAACATCGGCCGTTCATTTACCTGATGAAATTAAAACCAAAGATAGAGTCATAATTTAACCTAGTCGATGCTCCCTCGCTCTTAAATCTCAATAACCTAGTTCTCTCTCCGCCTCTCCCTAACTCGCTCTCCCTCTTGCTCTAAAACCTAGCCGACGCTCTTAGCGACTAGCCGTCTCTCCGACCGTCGTTCCTCTCTCCAGCCTAGATGGCTGTCTCTCCTCTCTCTTCGGCCGTCTCTCCTTCGCCTTTTCTACCTTTCGGGTTCTCACTTCATTAGATGGGCTGATCTAGGGTCTGATCGAGTGAGAACTCGAGGTACGATTACTTGTTTTATTGCATATTTCAGTTCTTGTACTTAATCCTCTTTTTACGATTATTTGTTGTGATGTATTTTTTCATGAATAATTTTTCAACTTAAAAACACTAATTTCATACCGGTAAAAGGAAGTCGTGTAAATTATGTCCCGCGAGAAGAAAATTAATGTATAAAATACCAGTATAACTAGGGCTGCTAAAAAAAATTTAGTTCGTAATTCGATTCGAAAAATGTATAGTTCGCAATTAATTCGATTCGAAACAAATCAAACCCAGTTCGGTTCGAATCTTATTCAAATCAAACTTAAACCTAGGGTAAGTTTGATTCGATTCGGTTCGTTGCCACCCCTACCCAGGAGAGACACAGAGAGAGAGAAAGGGGGGAAGGGGACCCAGCGGCAGAGGAGAAAGGGAGAGGGGAGAGATGAGGGGGTTTTTAAAAACCCCGTGTCAAGATTCGTGCAAGTTTGAAATGGACAGTTGGAATAATTCGAGAACCGAAATTCGTTTGATTCGTTAATATGCGTCCCGAATTACATTAATTGTTATCCTAATTAATTTAAAAATTCATTCGAATTTATTCTTTAAATTTTAAACTGGAATCGGGGATTCGTAAATTTTATAATTAAAGTTCGTAAGAGTATTTCGACTATTTATATTTTAAAAATTTAGATCTCAACCCATTTATTTATTTACACGAATTGATTTAAATTAAATTATTTTCTTTTCTAAATTTCGCAGAACTTGTAACGAATTTTTGATTTACGAATTTTGCAGATAATTACAATTAAATTAAATATAAGTTCTATATATTTTATTTTTAAATTCTCAATTTAATTACATAAATTCATAATGCGTTTATATCTCCAAATTTTAGTTTAATTTTAAATTAATCATATAAATTCTAAACGATCGTTTAATTAATTAATAAAAAATTAATTTGAGTGAAAATTTTAAATTAGCATAATTAATCTTGATTTAAAATTTCGGGATATAACACATTTCATTCTATACGGTGAGGTATTGCACTAGATCTGATTTCCACAACTAGAAGCATGAGCAATGTAGTTTCTCATCCATTGTCATCCTCGCCACGTTGCAAGCCGTCGGATGCTAATTCATCGAGCAACAATTAAATCAAATGTCAACCTTGCATGAAGCTGTGATGAGTCATTTAGTAGTTGAGCAAACCATCCACATTCACCTTTCCATGGTAGTTGGAGATGCAACTCGTGTGGCTATTGCGCCAGCTTCACCTCCTCAGTCTAATTTACATCCTGACACTCAATTGATCCAATGCAAAATGATCAAACATGCACCAGCACTACCATCAAATGATTCATGATAGTGTTAATGGCAATGGCATTTCAAGTGGGTTTAAACCCACCTGGTGGTTGCTGGTCAAGTACAGAAGGTGCTGAATTTGCTGATATCACCGCATTGAACCCATTTCAAGCGGGTGAATCTACAACTTTAAAATATATCACCGCATCGACCCCATTCATACAGAAGGTACTGAATTTGTTGATATCTTTCAATGTAAAGTAGGAGTATTCCCTGTTAAGCATTTAGGATTACTTTTACATAATAAAAAAATAAGTATGGATGACCGGCAATTCCTGATAAATAAGATTGAGAGCAGACTAATAAATTAGAAATGTCAATTCCTCTCTATAGGAGGTAGACTCATACTTGTGAACTCAGTTTTATCAACCATTCCTTTATATACTTCATCAGTATAATTTTGGGTTTATTAGTTGTTAACCATAATTTAAGAAATTAAAATTAAATTGAAATAAATAGCAAATAAATTAAAAATAAATAATTACCCAAAAAGGTTGAAAAATGCACTGCCCAACGCTGATATAACTTTGCAACATATTATCACTGCAAAAAAGTAGATGCCGAAGCAAGCAACTACAATAATTGAAGCCATTCAGTTTTGAGGTGACGGAAACAATAGTTAATGTCGACTAGAAAACACATAAAATACTTTTAACTAACCCAAAATCAAATAAAAACAAGGGAGACAGTATGAAACTACAGGAATAAAATTTAAACGTATGAAACTTTACGTTACAGTTTTCTAGAACTGTAATCTCAATTTCTAATGTGGTAGCTAATGCAAAAAGTGGCACCAAGGCTAAATACAGAATTCCACCTCAGCCTTGCCATGGCCTAACATCAAATAGAAGGACAACATTTTGAGAGAAAAAAATCATAACTAAAAATTAGTTTTAACAATAACCTATCAGGAATCTAACATGCAAATATACACACTCGAGGCAGTGAGATCCCTCTAAAAATAGGATGTACAAAATCAAACTTTACATGGAATCAAAACTTGTTCTATCGTCTAGACTGTGGTCTCTGTTTCATGCTTGCTCTTCTTGCCACATCCCAAGGCCTTGGGGGCGCAAAACCACCATGTTGAGATGCAAAAAATGATTCATAACCCGGCGAGTCAAAAGCGAAACCCGTGTGCTTAGACTTCTCGCGTGGTAAACGGGATATCTCCAAGCTTCTAGCCTCTTCTGGGGTGAGGTTGTTATTCACCTCCAGCAACTCAAACCTGGTTCTCTGCTCTATGTCATCCTTGTGTATTTCTTGGATGATTTGGTAATCATAAGGGAAGAACCATCTCTGCACCCTGTGTTCCAAAAACACGTGACATAGTTCAACATATAAAATTTGCTCTCATTTTGACCAAGTATATGTTAATTTGAACTTTTGAGGACTCCAGGTACTTGGGTCAAGCTTGATCCTCAACAGTAGAGAACCATAATAGTAGTGAAATCTAAAAGTTTTACCCTTGGTACAAGAAGTCACCAAGAAGAGCAACAACTGGAACCAGTAGCAGCGTGAGGTAGAAGAAAAATGTGCCCATCAAAACATAAATAACAAAAAATATGTTTTCCTGCAAGGGAAGTAACATGTTACACTATTTAGTACAGCACAATTGCAAATTCCACTGCTGTCAGCCTCCTCCAAAAAAATAATACATAGAAAAAGGAGGGGAAATTAGGAAAGTTAGGATAAGGATTTATTTCCCCAACCTTTACGCAAGATAGCATAAACATTTTCTAGCTGTGCATATGGAAAAGATTTAATGCTGCAGTTGCAAAGAGCTTACCTGTCTGTCAAGTGAAGTCATGACCCCAGAATAGATGAATATAAATACAAACCATGCCAGAATACTCCCAAAGACACCAATATAGTGCCACCTTGTAATGGAATTGGATGCCATGAGAAGTCGCAAATTAACTGTCACGACGATACATGTGAAGGTCATGGTACTCACATCCCATAACCCAAATACCTTTCCTGACGAGTTGTGCCCGTACCTGCTTGCTGAGGTCGTGAAGTAGTAGAAAATTAGAGACTGATAGAATGCAAAGAAGGCCCATAAGGCAATAACTCTCCATCTAAAAAAGGTATTGTTGATTCCCTCTTTGTAGAGTTGGGGGTACTTCTTTGATAGATTAGCACTTACATCCTACAAGTAGTGTTATCATTTGTTAGCCAGGCCATTCAAAATCATACACACCAATGTAAATATCAAAATTTGATACTTAACCTTATGTACAAACATGTAAGTTGTAATTGTATATCAGTGATACAGACTATAACTAGTATTTAGGCAACCAGCTACTTATTTACATCCTTGCTCCATTTAAGCATTTCACCTTCTTTACACTTCCTAAGATGTGTAAATATGAATAGCTTGCCACTTTCCATGGCTATCTATCAAGCGAAAATGAAAGCACAGAACTTTGCACACCATGTTATAAGTAAAAATTACATATCATGTTTTTGTTGAAATTATATGGGTACATAACACAAATAGGCCCTATATTCTAATATCTACCATTCAGGTGACTGTCCCCATCTTTCAGTCAAAAATAAAGGATGGATACTAAATAAGCGAATTTACTAGCATTTTAGGGCAAAAACTGACTCAACCAACTAAAATTGTCTAGATTTTGCCAATTTTAGCTCTAAATAAAGAACAGAATGGTAAGATCCGAATGATTATGATAAAATGGAAATTCTGAAACTTTAGGTGTTGTAACAGAAAATGAATGGTGTATTAGCAACCATTTACATACCTTGTCAAACAATCCCACAGCAATAACAGGAAGTGCCGTGAAAATAACATTGAACAGAGACTGGAACCAATCATCATAAAATCTCTGGCCTGAGAAACCAGTCTGGAAGGTGAACCAGAACTGAGTCAATGTGAACGTCAGATTCTTATAGAAAAAGTATGTAACAACCTGCAAAACAAAAGCGAAAACAACTCATAAAAAATAATATATTGAATAAAACAGCCTACACATCACTTATCAGTTAATCAAAAGTTGCAAAACCATCAACCAAGTGCAGGAATTCCAAGTTAATCAGGGCCCTGCTTTCTAATACACGCGTTTAAACATTATCTCAAATTTTACTATGCAGATACCAAAATTACTGTAAGGAGTCTTGTACTCCCCCAACCACCGGAAAATGGAAAAAAGAACAGAAAAAGAAAATCCGCATAAACACAAAGGATAAAAAAATAAAGAAAAAACTAAATAAGTAGATAACACAAACCTTGCATAACCTCATGTAAGACCAGCGGCCATGAACAAGGAGCAAATCAGTGAGAAACCGGAACTGAGCAATGGCAAAGTCACTGGCCATGACGGCCTGCATCCCTTCCAAACCACTGATGCCGATTCCCACATGAGCTGCTTGAATCATACTGACATCATTTGCGCCATCTCCTATACTGAGTGTGATCTTTTTTGCACCTTTCCTCACTAGGCTAGTAACCTTCACAAAAATAAAAATAAAAACCGTGACTGGCTGTGTGAAGATGCAATTTAGCAAATCAGCCATGACCTGATTATTTTCTTCATTCACTGATTTCTAAGTTTGGGTAATATCAAGAGCAGCTCCAACAAAGTTGTTGACAAACCATTTTTTGTGCAAATTGGGCTAAATATTATATAAATTTGCAGATGATATATATTACTTCTCATATATGTAGCCAACATATATTTGTCCCTTCTACTATCACCAAACTCTCATATATGTTTAAATGTGCAAGCAAAAGTTGCTCGGTAAATAAAAAATTAAGTTGTTTCAAATCACCATTTGATAAGTTGCAATATACTTTGACAACACAGCTTCAAATCACTCAGCCAAGTCATTACAAGGGACCTTTTCACAGCTTAGGTAAAAAGTAAATAAAAATGTTGCATAAATTAAAATGATATAGTAATACAGAACTTTATAATCCCATTGAAATTGTACCTGCGCCTTTTGTAAGGGAGAAACACGGCAACAAATGACCGAGTTACAATTGAGACTCAGATTAAGCAAATCAACACGTAGAGTTGGATCCAAAGCATACATCAGACACTTGCCATCTATTACAAGGGCTAACTTTGTTGTTGATGCTCCGTGTATATATGACTGAGCCCCCTCTAGACATCGCTTCAAGTCTTCCTTTACTGATTCTTTTGTTACACGTGCAATCTCAACAGGGTCTCCCTGAATAATGAACCACCTATTAGAGCCTATTACTTGAAAAAAGACATTGACATAGCCTTTAAAGTGGTAAGAAAGTCTTTCCATATGCACCTTTAAAGAACTGGATAGCAACAAACTATCAAGGACAATTTTGGATAGTATCAAATTAAAGTATGCAGGACATATGAAATGCTTGATCAAAATTAGTATCTAACTATTAATGATTGTTGAGAGAGATATAATAAAGCCTTGGCAGCCTCTGCCAAGTTCGAGAGAGAGAGAGAGAGATCTATGCTTGGCTTTACCCTGTCTTCAGCTTCTCTGATTACATCAGTTTCAGAACTGATGATAAATTGTTTCATCTCATTATTTATCAAGTTGCAAGCTGCCCAAAAAAAAAATATATATATATATTAGCCAACAATACTTATATAGAACTACTTGGGTGCTTTAGTTACATCCCAGACAAAGTTTAACTATTTACCGTAGGCAATGTTTATCGCAGTTTCCATTTTATCACCAGTCAAAACCCATATTTTTATTCCAGCACGAGACAAGGTTTCTATACATGCAGGCACCCCTTCTTGAAGTTTATCCTCTATAGCTGTACATCCTATCAGTGTAAGGTCCTTTTCAATCAACTCTGCCACCTAGATTGAAGAAAACGTAAAGAAATATAAGCTAACAACTGTCAAGCATTTAAGGGCAGATTGAAAAAATAAACAAGAGATTTCAGAGAAGTGCCGCCCTTCCCATTATTAGCAACAAAAGCCCAACCGTCCAGTGAAACTAAAAATTAACTGACATTGCTATTACTCTATAAAACTTGCTTTACAGCACTACCAATTTCATTGAACATCAGAAGAAATGACAAAAGTAGCCCTTGTAAATTTTTTTTTGCCATTTCAAGGCGCTATATCGAAATATAAATTGCTGGCACCTTTGAAATAAGGTCATTCCCATGGCCATCAATCCATGCAGTAAATCACTCAATTAGCTTGTAACACTGATAATTTCAATAACCCAACATACGGAAGAGACTTGGTCTTTGATTAGCAAACAAAGTAGAAACCTTTCTAACAATAATTAAAAGGAAGGGAACTCTGAGAATTATTCTTTGAGAAAGGTACATATTGAATTTCCTCAATGCAATGCATTATGAAAGGCACCATACCTCATCCAGCTTCTTATCTCGATCACGCAGTGCAGATTTAGCCTGGATAAACTTTTCATTCCAACTTTCATAAAGCTCACTACTCAATTCTCTATAAGCAAGGCAAAGAGTACGCAAACCAGCTGAGCCATACTGCTCTAAGTGATCTCTTGTTATGCTCTTAATCTCTTGGCTTCCTGCAGACAATCTTTCAAATATCACTGTATCTGCACCCTGCACATTTTGAAATGAAATGCATTAACTATGAGTTAATCCTGGAAGTCTCTATTAAGTTTCTACATGCTGGATATGTGAATCTACCTCTACAAGAACTGGGTCACACGAGTAATTGTTGCCATACTTTACTGTTTTAGGTAGTTAAGAGCCTCATGTAAGGAGCCATTGATAAATAATAACTGTCTCAATGCCAACCTCAACCCAAGCACACAAGTTATAGGCACAAGGCAAAACATAAAGTTTGTAAAGGATAAACAGTGAAGGGTCCAGTGCTGATCTGAGTTATTCAAGCAGGAACCAAAGTTAAACAGTTGTCTATCTTAAGAACTAACAAAAAAACCCTTACAGAAATAATACCTTGCAATAAAGAACTAGGCGGCCATTTGGATAGCGGCAAACAACAGATTGTCGCTTCCTTGTACTGTAAATCAAGAAAACATAATCTAACTTAGCAATATATAGTGTAGTTAAAAAATATTAAGAGGAAAGAAGTATATGAAGAGTTCTGAAGACTAGCCTGTTAAACTCCAAGGCATTCAATATTTCATATTGAACATCCTGAATTTGTCCCATCTTTTCCACATGCGATTCCCTTACCATGACTGTAGTTGGAGTGCGTCTAAAGAAACAAGAAGAAAAGAAAAGGTAAGGTTTTATTTGCTTTATGAAAGAAAAATCCAAAATTGCCACAAGGCAAGGAAAAACCAATAAATATATGTAAAATAAACCTATAGAAGAAGAAACCAAAATTCTTAGCAGCAGCCACTAGGGCAGCCTCATCAGGTGATGCAGCCTGGTATGTGATCTTTTCAGGAGACTCCTCGCCTTCTGGAAGGACGGTATGACACAATGCAAGACATCTGAAAAATTCCTACAATTTAACAGGAAATTTCAAGTACCGCGTCACTTTAGAGCACAGCTTCCAAAAACAGTAAACCAGGGCAGGATTATGGCTGTTTACAAAAGACATTGCAAAAAAAAACAGCAATTTTATTAAAGAGTAAAAGGTTGCACAATAATCTGTACTGTTGCTATCAAAAGGTAACCTAAATAAAAAACAATATAAAGTGTCAACAAGGAATACTACTTCGAATTGGTGATGCTTTTCAATGCCAAAACTTTCAAAGAAAAATGCTGGGAATTAAAACACTGGAATAAGTATTTGAGTTTAAACATGGTGGACCGATATGACTAATAATTACCAGATCAGGTCAAAACTGAAACTCTTCTTAAAAAGAGAAACAAAACAACCCAATAATTCCGAGTATACTTAAACATGGAACGTGAAGAAGTTAGAGAGTGCAATATCTTTCCTTGATTAATGTTGGTTTTATGGAGTACAGCTGAAGTTAATTAATCAATAAATGACAAAATTAATTTTACAAGCTCAAGTAGACTTGTCTACCACACAAATGTCAGGATTAGGCTCATTTCTCCACGCACCACGCATGATCCTAGAATCATCAAAATTGAAACCTTTCTCATGCACTGCTGTGCTTGGCTTCTGAACATGACATTAGAAAAAGTAGTTAGAATATACATTTAACAGTTGTTGTGTTATGCAAGTTTCCTTGAATATATACCTCTTCAATTCTAAGGCCATTTCTCTGTGCACTTCCCTTTTCTATTTCAGTAATGCCAGTTCCATACATTTGGCCACCAATTGAACACTTAAAGAACTCCATGAGGTTTCTTGTAAGTGTACCCGTCTTGTCAGAAAATACATACTCCACCTTCACACAAGATAACAACAGATAGTAAATTTGAACCAATACAACAATTTATACACAAGTCAATGCAGACTAAGATTTATATTTAAAATAAATAAGCACCTGACCAAGCTCCTCATTTAAGTTTGAAGTCCTTGCAAGTGCTGGGGTTTGAGTCTCTGTATGGTACATATGCAAGTCTTTGTTGATAAACTGAGCACACTGTATGAACTTTATCATCTAAATTAAGAGAGAGAGAGAGAGAGAAAAGAACAATACTTAGCTATAATGGCTTGATTAATAGTCCACAGTATTCTTCCCACCACAAAATAAAGGCATACCTCAATGGAGACATAGAGAGAGATGGGGATGATGGTTGAGTACAGTGTTATCAGAGTAAACATAGTCAATATGGTCACCTACAAAAGGAAAACTGAATATTACCACAAAACATAGGATACTGAGCATGCAAAGAGAAAGCTTGTGAGAGTATGTCAGCAATCAGCCAGTATGATCCTAATCACTAAACTAGTATTTCCAAATTAGTTTCCAAATAATACTTAACCAAATTCATGGGAGGAAATAGAAGGAAAAGGGAAAAAAGAACCTATATCCAGAAGCATTTCACAAATCACAATATAAGGAATTAAGTAAAGAATTGCTTACCACAAATCTATTGGCAGGGTTGAATTGGTCCTCAACCTTTTCATTACGTCCCATTCCATTAAGTCCCAGGTAGTAATATTTGCGGTTTATAAAGATGCCACTGAAAATTTTAAGATAATTTTAAAAATAGGATAAAAATACTTCAATACAAGAAAGGGTACTTAAACCAACACCTAAAGCACCCCATGATGGCAAAGAGATGGCAAAAAATTAAGAGTACTTAAAACCAAGACCTCAAAGCACCAATTGATGGCAAAGGTCATGTACAGACCAAAAAATTGAGCGAAAGAAACTTAACCTTCCAATGGCTCCAATGACACACATGGTGAAGAGAGTAGAAAAGAGAGCGAGTATAAGCTTGTCAAGCTTCCTTTCAAATGTACTTCTCTTAGAAGGTACATTCATTGAGTTCATCATGACCTGTATTTAAGAACAGTAGATCGGCTCTTTAACACAAGTTTAAGATGAATAGTAGCTTGAATATTAAGATCAGTATGACTTCGCAAGAAAGCTGTACCTTAGTCTCGTGTCCAGTAAAGATAACAGCACCTACAATGTACTCTGTATTTCTAAGGCTGCATCCCTGTTTTAAGTGGTATAAAAGTTCCACCATTAGCAAGTTAAATTTGGAAGCCGACATAACTTCTATTTATATTTACTAACCAAAATGACAAATTTACCCGCAACAATAATTGATTTGGAGAGAGAGGCAATGTCTGCTTGTCCACTAGAAGGTTACCAGTGAAAGTGTAGAGTGAATTGTTGGGTTGCTCGCACTGTATTTCACCTAAAAAAAATAAAGAGCTAATGTTGACATTCTTCAACTCCTTAGTAAAGTAAATTGCAAACAAACACAATTTATGTTGTAAGAAAAATAAGGACCTTTGAATTCAGAAGCTTTCTGAGCTGTCAAGTAATCCCATGTTTTCTCCAGTGCCTTTCTGATTTTCAAGTTGGTCTCCCCATCAAGGTTAGCCGTCTACAACACAAAAAACACACAAGAAAAAATCAAAATAATGCTATTTTTTTCTTGTTCATGGTAAGCTCAATTCATTTTTCATTTTCAGAAATGGAGAGGAAAGAACCTCTATGTAGCAAACACCATCAGGATTTGTACTTGCCAGGAATAGCAAATCAGCAGGGAAATAACTATCTTGTTTGATCTGCTCTAAAAATAATTATTACTAAATCAGTTTTCATGATTGTAGTTCAAAATTCTTACTTGGTACTATTTCTGTCCCTGATGGCACCACCTATAACTGGCATATATTTCGGTTTTGTCCAAAAATTCTCTTTCGAGCTTGTCAATTGTTTGGGAGAACAAGATATTACCAAAAATACTCCAGACAAGTATGCAAACATGGTAAGCATACTAACCAGTAAAGCCCAAAGTGAAAACCATGATTGCCTCTAGTTAATACTAATTTCACAGATTAAAATAAGATTACCCTGACAATGTCTCCCACTTGTAACTTTTTCCATTGCGTAGTTTCCCAAATTTGGCCTTGTAACACTTCCACAGGGGTAGCATTAATTGAAATATCATTCTGAAATCGCTTCTGAAATTTTTTAAATCATAATAAGAAATAAAAGAAAATGAAAGGGAAACTTATTGAGAAATCATCATGTTAAATGAAAAACTTAAAAATTACTAAGAACTAAGAGTAACAAGAGCACAGACCCAGTCTTCAAAAGCCTCCTTGATAAGAGAAACCAAAAGCACCAGGCTGAGAGGCACCACATTAGTTATAGGATGCACTGGACTGCAAATAAATTTGTAAGTTAATAATAAAATGTAAAAGTTTTGGGACGTAAGTTTAAAAATAGTAATAAGTGGTGCTTGTACCTGATTGGTGTAGTGGACAAGATTGATATCATAAGGAAGTAAAGATTTGCAACCCTTCTGAACTGTAAGACCAAAAGAGGCAGCTTTAGTACAGAGTAGATATTACAGAATGAGAAAATACAAATAGATGATTTGATTGAGTACCTGTTCAAATAAACCTTTTGGTAAAAAGGTCAGAACGTTGTATTTTGTAGTTGATACAGAATTGCCCTGAAAAAGCAATAAGATTTCAAACAATGCAACTTAGGAACAGAAAGTCAGAAATATACTGCATCTTAAATTTAAAAAGTCCAAACTAGTTTAGTTGAACCCAACAGATTTGCCATGATTATAGGTCAGTACAAGCAGGTTAAGGTCTGTATCATCAACCATTGTTGTGATGTCACGACAACTATGGTATGCAATCTGATATGTCTGATTCACATCAAATGTACATGACGCAGTGTGGCTTTTTAGGGGGTCTTATGCGAGATTTGAAACAAAGGTTTGTATGGCAAGATAACAACTATGTCAGGCGCGTGTCAATTCAATCAGGTTAAACCACAGAACATTACAGGTTATTCCCAAGGCACCATGTCTGTATTTGGTCAACTAAGTATAAATGATTAAGAACTTAAATCTACAAGATGATAAAGAACTTACTGCAAAAGGGAGAAGAATATGATGTTAATAGACAGACAATCAGTGTAAATTTCAAATATTAATAGACTGCCTTAACACATGAGTTATTTGCCAATCTATTTCTACTGAAAATTTTATCTGAGGAAGAGGTGGATTACAGAAGCGTTACCAGCCAAACATTGAAAAGTGGACAAGAAATACCGTGTGGGGACTCGAAATAAGCGTCTAGGTTGCTAAAGGACTCAAAAAATGAATAGACACTCGAAGAACTTGTTCTTCTCTATTTATTTACACTTATCAGATCCAACATAGATCCGAAGCTACAATCCCACAGAGCTAGTAAACCATTACTGATGGACTTCACTTAGACAGAGAAGGATGGAGCAATCAAACCAACCTTGTACCCGACTGGAAGGTTTGCATCGCGGTCGTTGCAGTAGATTGTGCGATGAGTAGGCGCTTGGGGCTGAATGCGGCCGAGCGTCACAGTCCGCGATGGCACCTGCCTGAGCTCCGACACGGATCCAACGGACCCGGCACTCGACCGCCTCGTGCGGGATCCCGGCGACGACGAGTCTCCGCCCAGTCTCGCCGTCGCAATCCTAACCCTATCCCATCCGCCGTTCATCTCCGCCCCCTTCTCTTACCAGTCTAGAGAAGGTGCAGTGCTCAAATCGGATCCAAAGAGAGAGCAGGCGAGGCTAACTAGATCTCTTTTTTATCTCTCTGCTCTCAGATTTCAAAGGAGAAGAGAAGGGAAAGATTGGAAAATGAAATGATGTCCCGCGTACTCGCTCCTCGTGGTTCGACAGAGTCACAGAGGTGGGTTTGATTTCTCCGCTAAGCATGCTCCGGGCGTGAGGATTGGTCAAGTCAATTTTCCGAGGCGAATCTGGAGGACCCACTTGTCAGTAAAATGAAGTATGAATAGGAGGTTATCTAACAAATAAATAAGAGAAGAAAATATGGTGTCTCAGTGAGATATTAACTGTAGTCAATGTAGTGAATAATTTGAGAATCTGCTGATCTGAGTGCAGCAAACCTGCGTTATCCGAAATTTTACGAGATTAACAAAAGCACACCCCTATTCTTAGTAATTTTATATAAAATCAAAATAAAAAAAGTGATGATTTTTATCTACATGTAGAGAAAATAAATTATTTCTAATAATTTTATTTTGATATATAAATTTAAAACTTTTAGTTGTTAGAAAATTAAAAGGTGAAAATATGTTGGAGGTAAATAAATAGAAATATATGAACCCGAAAAAATTAATTAACGGAGCATTATTGTTTTGAATTATAGTTGCAAACGGCTTTTAATGTTTTCTTATATCGGAGCGATGATTTAAATAAGACCAGGGCCCTACGCTATTATTATTATTTCATATTTTATGAAAAATCTTGTTTTTTGTATACTTAAAATGTTTTCGAACCTGGCTTAATTTTGTTGGCAACCAAAAGTTTTCGTACTTCACTATAAAAAAAATTATAATTTGACACTACACGTATAAAATATAATTCTTCTGGTGATTTAATAATATTTTGATGCTACATATCCAATTTGACATGCATCCATAATTTTGTTTTTAAATTTTAACCAACTTCAATGTTGATTGCATATCCTAGATCAAACACAAGAAGATGGTTGATGTAAGATTCTGAGCGTGATAATACTCGATTTGTTTTTTCGATTGATTTTTATACATCGTGTATATTTTTTTCAAATGCAATAATCAATTTTGCGATTTTTTTTAGTTACCATTTGCTTAAAAAAAAAAAACCATAGTTGGCATGGAATTGGGAAAAAAAATCCAATGTTAACCGGTGCATAGATATGATTTATTATCGAAGAATGGTACACGTGTCTTATTTTCGCACTAGTCAAAAAGAATATTCAGGAGTGGAATTAGACTTTCCAAATATGGTGATCAAACACACATTAAAAGTCAATCATGTAAAATTTCCCTGCAAATAATAAAGATCAGATGTACAATATCATAACATTTTAATATAAATTATATAGAAAATCATATACAAACACAAAAATAAATTAATAAAATAGAGGTCAATTAACCCATCTCTTGTACTTAAGTTTGCCTCTGATGGCACCCGCACCGATGTAGTACACATGTATTAGTAAATTCTTAGGTGGTGCGTTGGTAACATCTATGTGCCACCTTTGGGAGGTAGGGGTGGCAAAAAAGCTCCTAACTCGTGGATCGATCATGACTCACATATGATTCGCTCGCTAACAGAAACGAGCTATTAACAAGCCAATTTGCCACTAGTTCGGTCCAAAATTAACAAGTTTGAGCTAGGACTTAACTTGCTAGCGAGATAGTTCGGTCCATGTATGAATTTGGTATGCATGAATTTATTTTGTAAACTATGTTTTTGTGAATTTCGAGATTTAATATTTTTGTATGTATGAATTTAGTTGCATAATTTATGGTAATTAACTCTGTGATACATTATTTAATACATTTGGACTTTTTGTCCACAAGTTTTCATGAACTGACTAAGCTCACTCGTGGTCAAAACGAGCGAGCTACAAACCGCTAGTTTAGCTCAAACTTTAATATTGATTTGCTCATAGCTCGCTCATTACCAAAACGAGCAAGCCTGAAGCTTGATCTAAGCTCATTGCTATTCCTATCAATTATGGGCGATACTAAGATAATATCTTCTTTTAAACATTGGAATTTTTAGAAAAAGTATAGCAACTCTATATTTTCTTTTTTTTTAACGCTAGCTAAAATAATCGAATTAATTTGAGTGATTCGCATAAATATATATAGAGAGAGATTGACTAATATGTTTTTTGTAGTACTTCGGCCGAAGTATTACCGATTTAAATTTTAAAAACTTGAATTCGAAACTTCGAACTAAGTAGTCCAATAAATTGGTTATATATTGAACTTGTAGAATACTAATATTTACTATTTTTAGAATTTTTTTACTATTTTTTATAATTTATGAAAGATGATAAAAAATGATCTAAAAATAAAAGAAAATTGTCAATATTTTAAGTTTTTTTTTCATATCCATGCCGTCTAATAACTCAGGTACTCTTTCTATTTTTTATTTATTTTATCAATATTCCTATGAATAAAAAATTCTCGTTGGATTACGATGAAGTGCGGTTGAAAAAACCTGAGTTGTCTGGTTGAAGAACCATCCTCGAAAAATCACAAGGTGACCCTTTTCAGAGGCCTCTAATCTTTTCGTCTTCTAGCATGTTTGTGGAACCGAATCGTCTACCCCCGAAATTCCTGCTCCCAGAGTCACTGTAGAGTGGGTCCCCATATAATCCTAAATCTAAAACTACTTTAACCCTAAACCCTTTAACAGTAACCAGACCCACCCCGCAGTGACTCTGGGAGCAAGAATTTCCTGCACCCCAGGGGGCAGGAGATCTGGTTCCCATGTTTGTAACCTCCCAGTCCTTTTTCGTGATTTTGTTGATCTAGGTAATATCTAAATGGCTCAGATATTAATGTTTCAATTGTAGGAATCATTTATATTCTGATTATTACCGTTGAAGAATTTGGATGAGAATTTGTAATCTTCAAATACATTTCATATACTTCGATTGACAGAGTAACTGTTACTGATTGTAATATTCAACTTTTAATATGTTCCTTTTGAAACGGTGCATAAACAATTCTATGGCATTTCTTTGATCTGGATAGAATAATAACGTAAGATGATTTCAACAAATAATTAATTATGCATGAGCGAAGACTTAGCGGAGGAATGTGCGTCGTAATCAAGATGAATTCAATAAATAATTACATAGTCTCGCTGTTCGCATTTTTCGAACAAGATATACTAATTTCAAGAGGAAAAAAAATCAAATTACAAAAGTTAAAGATTTGAAAAAAAAAAAATTGAACAAAGAATATTTCTTTTATGTAAAGTTGCGTGAAGTCTTAGGATTAAGTAATATAATTCTCTTTAAGTGTTAAAATAAACTAGACGAAGTTTCAAATTTCAATAACTTTTATTACAAATAACTAGTTTAATATTTAAAAATATATTACACCCTCATTTTCTATGAAACTATATTAAATGTAACTAATTTATTGTTAGAAAAATATAGCTAAATATTTACGGGAACATGATATCATGGATGGACTTAAATGAAAAGAACGAGAGTCAATGTTATTGTATTTCTATGGATATATTTTTTTCCAAACAAAAAAGTCATATTTGAAGTACATAAAATTGAAAAACCATTAACTTCATGTTTTTTATCTGATTTTTATATTGATACTAATATTTGATGGATCCATATCCTCCCGAGTACCCTTATACCCTACAACGTAGAATGGGCAGAAATCTAAACCGTTCATCAAATCCAGCGACTTCAATTTGATATTTGATAAATGAAGCGTTGTCCACTGTTATTTTTCAGGTTGACCGCTGATCAACTCTCTCTGTCTCTCTTTTCTTCGCTACAGCATAACGAAACTTTCTGCAACCGGTATCAGACTCCGGTCACTGATACTTAATTTTCCAAAAAAAATAGAAATTCCATTTAGTTGGGCAACCACCGACATAGCGACCGGCGCCAACACCGATCGCTGAATTTTTTTTTTATCACTGAAATTTTGGAGTAAAACGCGCTCCAGAACCCCAATCGGAACCCTTCCAATTCAAAATGCGTGGCTACTGATCGGAACCCGAAACCCTTCTCCAAAATCAATCGCCTCTCTCTTCTCCAATCATTTATCTCTCATCTCAAACCGACGGCCCTTAGCATCTCTCTCTCCTCTCTCGACGCACCATCTCTCTATCTCGCTCTCTCGCCGGATCAGCCAAGGCTAGTGGCAAGACCCGAACGTCAAGAGCCTCATGTAATTGCTCATGCCGACATGGATTGCTTCTATGTGCAAGGTTTTTCTTCTCAAATTTCTCAATTTTGGGACCAATTTTAGTTTGATTTGAGTTTCTAAACAACAAGGTTGTTTAATTTCAGTGGAGCAAAGGAAAAACCCTGATTTGAGGGGTGTACCAACTGCAGTGGTACAGTACAACTCATGGAAAGGTGGTGGTTTGATTGCTGTTGGTTATGAAGCTCCCAAATTTGGTGTTAAAAGGTGCATTTCTTGACGGTACAATTCTATTTTTGAGAAAATCATCTTAAAATCTATAATGCTTGTTTGAAAATTTAATTTCAGATACATGTCCTGATATTCAATTAGTTCAGGTTCCATTTAGCGTGGCAAAGCTGATTTAAATTTATATAGGAGTGCCAGCTCAGAGGTTAGTTTTTGAAAATAATAGGTACTGGTACTCTTAGCTAAATAAACCACAAATCGAAGCATTATCAAGGTACTATCAAAATACTCTTAGATAAATAAACCGGTCAAGATTCTCAATACCACTGGTAACTGCTAACCATTCCTCTTTCTTTCTTTCTTTCTTTCTTTGCAAAATGAAGCTCCTCTCCTGCCTCTTGTGCCAATTGCAAAAGCCTCTCTAATTATTTCTTTATTTTGCAATTTCAGTCGAACCAAATACAAACATAAAATCTCTCACTTGTCAAGACGAGGAATACATGCGAATCTTTTATGAACAAGAGATACAAGAAGTTTGTAAGGCCTTTCAATTCCCCATTAAAATTCAGGTATGCTATGCTTCACTTTTAATTTATATCCCTTCATGGATCATATTGCATAAATTTAACTAATTATGTGCTTGTTGTAGGCCATTTCATTAATATATTTCAAGAGGTTCTACTTGCAGTGGTCGGTCATGCAACATCACTCTAAAAGTATCATGTAAGCTATTATATGGTTTATTTATTTTATTTAATTTTATTTACTTGTTTATTAGGTTCAGGTAATGAAATGTGATATTAAAATGGTGTAGGTTAACTTGCATATATGCATCATGTAAAGTAGAAGAAAATCATGTATCGGCAGAGGAGCTTGGAAAAGGCATCAAACAAGACCATAAACCCATTTTAAATAATGAAATAAGAAATGGTGAACTTGAGCACTTGCAGGTATTTCTCTTCTTCATTTTATATGAAATTGTTTTTCTTGTCTGAAAGTACATAATGTATATGTATGTGTACCAAGTATGTATTTCTTGAAGGGCGAACAATTTACATATTACAACTTCATAATATGGAAGAACAGATATTGAGATTAGTATTGCTAGATAGTTATTTGATTACGTAGTAAGCTGGAAAGAATGAAAGAAGCAAAAAGAATTTATTTACTTTTATTCTTGTTTTCTTTTATTTTTCTTTATGAAATTATTTGAATCAATGGTAGTTTTGTTTATAGAATTTTCATGAGACAGCTATACAAGAGGCATTATCAAGATACTATGAGTGCGAGAAAGTAGAGATTGTTAACTTGAAAAAGGCAAAGGTACAAACTAATTTTTTTTTTATTAAAATTGGAAAAGGGCATGGTTGCCTTGTGATTCTCAATACTTGAAGACTATAATTTATTTATATTTGAACTTAAATTTTAATAGTCTTGGGTTAAAAATACCCTTCCCGTTGAAAACTTGAAGACTAGAATTTATTTATGTTTGAACATAAATTTTAATATCCTTGGGTCAAAAATACCTTTCTGTTGAAAATTGGCAAATCAGATAACATAAACTCTAATTCTGGTAAAATAAATACGACAGACAGATAGAGGATTTAATTTCATGCAGTTAGGCTCAAGTTCTGATCAATTTGGATATTTTTTGCTATTTTTAATGAATTTTTGAAGTTCAGACTTTGAAATGGGAAAAAACAACAAAAATGACAGCACTGTTCCTAGTTTACCCCTGTGTTTAGGATATTGTTTGGTATAACTAGGAAGCCCCAAAATTTATGAAACTTGAGCATATAGAACACCATGTCCTGAGAATTTTAATATAAAGAACATAAAATTTGGCTTAGTAAAACTCTTGGAATGAATTTCTAAAGTTGGCTACGATCCGTTCTTGACCTCCTGTGACAGTGCAGGCTGATCAAAAGTCAAAATCCAAAATCCACTTACACAGTTAGATAGAGGACAGAAAAAACAAGTGGTTTAGAAGTTTTCTCCATTTGAATTTTTCTACTATTTTCTAGCTATTTTCAAAGTTAGACTTTTCAAAAATATAAAAACAACATATTATACAAGCATATATGCTTTGAATTTCTCCCTATTGGCTTATCGTTTGAAGCTGAAATTTCTCGCAATAAGTCATCCTTGCTTGGTACCTTTTATTAATTGGTGTTACTATCATTTGCATTTGTTAGATTCATGACTAATCATCATGCTCAGAGAGAACTCACTGAAATTTATGTTTCACTACAAATGTAAGAAACATTTTTAGAAAATAAGTAAATTTTTAATACTTTGAAATAGAATGGAGTTTGTAACTTTGTAGAAAAATATCAATGTGTGTATATATATGTGATGGCTTTTTATTTATGTTATATGATATCATGTTGTGTGTCAATATTGAATTGTTGTACGATATTTGATATTAAATTCGAATCGAGTTATTATGTATGTTATGATTATTTGATATTATATTTGAATCGAGTTATTATTTGATATTATTGTTTGATCGATGTGAATTTTTTATACGTGTGGTGCCAATTAAATGGAGAAAAAGTAAATAACAAAAAAAATCTAAAAAAACTGACATAAGGGTATCAACGTTGATGCCTTTACACGACGTCAACAAAAATCAACAGCGACAAAAAAAATTGGTCGCTAATAAGTTATCAACGACCGGATGACGTCATTCAGTGACCGATGACATCATCATTTGAGTATCAGCGACAATGCCTTCATCAACCGGAGTTTCAGCAACCGGATTTCGCTATCTGCGACTGGGACCCCGGTCGTAGAAAGCCCGTTCTGCTGTAGTGCTTAGAGCATTCTCCACCGAATCGCCTCTATTTGCTCCCCTCCGATGAGAGCCTAGGGCACTACCCCCTAGTGTCCAGGGGCGGAACTATAAAATTTTAATAGAAGTGGTTGAAAATTAAAATATACAATTGTAGTGAGTTGGATTTGAACCCATTAAGATCTCTTAACCATAAATAGAGCTTTAATCACAATGCTACAACTAAACATATGTTATTTATTGAGAATGACTAGACTATATAAAAACTAAAAAGTTTTAAAAAAGTTCAATTAAATTTCTATATGTATAATTAAAATATTAAAATCATAGGAGTGGCTTAGTGCTACCTTGGCTAAGCCTTAGATCTGCCTTTGCTAGTGCCACCTCTGCTCCACCGTCTCTTCCTCTCTTGTCACCACCCTGAGCTATAAAACCTCGTGCTCCTCTAGATCTGCGACCACCCTGAGCTATCCTTTTCATAGGTGAGTTAAAATCAATTTGAGAGAGTATTTGTGACCATTTCTTGACTCTAGCCTGGCTATGATCTTGGCAGAAAATTCGTCCTAAAAATTAGGGGAGTATCGCAAAAAATAAATGGCAATTGTCAGAGTGTCCCATATGTAAAAACATTGCAAATTAAAACTTCTTAAACTGTACTTCTTTCTATCTTTTTATTATGCTTGTTGTCAAAAACTTTTTAATATCTCCACGGTTGGTTCGTTGTATGATGATGTTATTTTCTCATTTACAGAATCTGTGCATTAAATCAGTGAGCGTCGTGCTGTGTACTTTACACTTTGCATCTCTAGCATATAAAGAGGCATTTGTGCGTATGGCCTTGTGTGTCGAAGTTCCGGTGTTCTAAATATCACCGTTCAAAGTTCCTGGAGCTCAATTTGAGATTTGAAAGTCTAATGTAAAGAAGCATAAAAAAGAGCAAGATTAAGCTGATTGATCAAACAAGGAACCTAAGACGTCAATAGTTACGATGTTATAATTTGCAATTTGAATTAATCGATTCAATTCATGATTCCCAACTCACATTTCAAGTTGGTGGATCCAACATTGCAATTTTAAAACCTTTTACCAGTAGTATCAATTAAATTGTAGTTCATTCCACAAGTAGTTCTATTTCATTTAAAAAAAATTAAATAAAATGAACAATTTGAATCTATTACTAGGCTTTGTTTTTGCTCTTTTTTCCCAAGTTTTAATATGAGATAATTTAAGCTGTATATGACTACACACCAGGTGTTGTACGAACAGGTATTGCCACACTATGTTTTTGTGCTTTCGATTTACAATTTACACAAGTTTAAACAAGACAAGCATTGTATTTAGCTGTGTCATATGAAACTATATAAAGCATGAATCTGTGCCACATGAAAATTATACAAAAAGCATTTGTCCAATTCTTGTACAAATTTTCAAAATTTCATGAAGCATTGTATGTTGGTGTCATATGAAAACTCTTATATTCAACTGTTACACAAGTTTACTCAATTTGCACACATGAAACTCTACTGAGTACAATGCAATCCAACTGTGCCACATGAAAATTATACAAAAAAATATAGCTTCAAAATGTATTCAGCTTGTACAAATTGAAACTCCATATAAAGCATTGTATTCAGCTTGTACAAATCATCTTACAAATCAATGAAATTCAAATTATATTTTAATTTGAGGAAGCAGCTAATAGTCACCCAACTTCAGTCCCTAAAAAATCCCCGGATATTTTCAAAAATCCTATAAACAAATGAAGTGGATTTTGTAAACTCCAATACTAAATCATGTAAACTAATTCAACGAACTATGTCAACATAAAACTTATCATTTTTGTGTGGTCCCCAATAACATCCACTTTAACTACCACTTCAACCTCCACTTTAACCTCCACTTCAAACATTTTTTCCAATTTTTTTTTCAAAATCTTTTCACAATTTTTTTTCCAAATCTCCTTCTAGATACTATTTTGAATTATGTAAACATTATCACATAACTTTGTAGATAGTTTCGTTAAATCCTGTAAATCGGTAAAAAACATTCAAAATTTTCAAATTTTTATTTTTAATTTGCATCTAAATGATACTTTCAGTTGTTTTGAATTTTATAAATCTAATCACATAACTCTGTAGACAATTTCATTGAATACTGTAAACCGGTTAAAAAGTTTCAAATTTTTTTTAATTTGCATCTAGATGCTACTTCCAATTGTTTTGAATCTTATAAACCTTATCACATAACTCTGTAGACAGTTTCGTTGAATAAAATAAATCGGGAAAAAGAAATTCAAATTATATATTTTTTGAATTCTATAAACCTTATCACATGACTCTATAGATAGTTTCATTGAATCATGTAAACCAGTAAGAAAAATTCAAATTTTATTTTTAAAAAAAATATATATTTTATTTTCAAATTTTATTTTTTTAAATTTGCATCTAAATTTTATTATCGATTGTTTTGAATTCTGTAAACCTGATCACATAACTCTATAGGCAATTTCATTGAATACTGTAAAAAAAATAGTTTCAAATTTTATTTTTTCTAAAATTTGCATCTAGATGCTACTTCTAATTATTTTGAATTATGTAAACCTCATCACATGACTCTGTTAACCGTTTCTTTGAATACTGTAAAACGGTAAAAAAAAAATTCAAATTTTAATTTTTTTCAATTTTTTTTTTATTTTGCATCTAGATACTACTTTACTACTTCTAGTCAGAGCACTTAACCCTAATTAAGAATGGCATTACACATGCATTCATTACTAAGAAACTAGACTAGCAAAGCTTGCTCGAATCGGACCTGAAACACCAAAAAAAACATTAAGCATCCAGCTCAGTAAAAGAAATTAATGTAGTAGATAAGAAAGCGACCAACTTTTTGGTACCAATGTTGCCATTACTGGTACCAAACAATCTGGAACCTAACAATTACACCTCCAGACTATTACTATCAATATCCCTTGCCCCTCATTAGACTAAAATACCTAATTTTTTTACAATAATAAGAAAGGATAATTGTAAATTCAAAATCTCTATTCAATCATTATGCATTCACTAGTGTAGTTAGCCTATGCATTACAAAAGCTTAATTTTAATATCCGAATCTCAACTTAACTAAAAGAAATTACAATTTTCAAAAACTCCCTAATATAGAATTGTAACTATATATACAGAAGTGTTTGCCTTCTTTTTGTTGAACTCGAGTCGCTGTACAAATTCTTCATAGAGCATCTGATCTTCTTTCATGGAAATTTCATATAGCACCTCGTCAGGATCTCTGGTGGACCCATCCCAGCCTTCTGGCATGACTTTAAAATCAGGTTTATATGGTAGAGATGCCACATGGATATCTCTATCGTGTGAATTGAAGAACCTAAGTAGAGAGGCAAAAAGGATGAACAAATACAAGACATGTCAAGCAATAAAGATAAGTTTGACAAAGATAAGTTTGTCAACAAAAGAAAAACATATGCATAAAGTGACCAGCAAGCTGTTGTTACAGAATGCCAAACCCTCATAAAATATAAATTAGTAATTTGGTCGACCCGTGGACCAACCTGTGAAAAGGTAAATAAATTTGATCGGAATGCTGAACCACCATGCCCTTTTGTGAGCTTCTTTGACCTTGTCAGGTGAACTCTCATTTATTACCGCAACTTCATGCTTGAATTTATCAATTGACATAAAGTGAGGTACTATACTGAAAAATAAACCTATAATTCGCAGCTCAACAACAACTCTTGCCATTGCCATTTTACCTTTATCAATTGATATAAAGAGAGGTAATATATCAGATTCACGATTCTCTGGCATAAAATTCAGTGGAAGGTTGGGAAATCTCAGCATAATTCTAAGTACCGTTTAAACTTGAATTCTGTAGACGTAAGTCAGAATCCTGTAAATCCAATTAAATAATCCAGTAGACATAATTAATTTAATCACATCAACATATCAACAGGATACATGTTGTAATGAGAAATGAGACAAAACTATAGAGTTAATTTGTTTTAGACTAAAAACCTAGATTACTCTTTCAAGAGAAAAGGACATAATATGTTATCACAAGAGAAAAAATTCAATTACTAATTAATGCATTAGACAAACAAAAATATAGATTTGGTCTTGGTTAGTAAATCAGACGGGCAATTTTAACAATTCGAATAAGAAAAATTGGGAATCACTACCTTTTGTACACGCAACAATTCACATTTCTCCACCAGTTTGTACACAGGCACGATCTTATCTTAGTCCGTCGTTATCCCACAAACATACGAGATCTCCGGTACGATTCCACTGCTCTCTGACTCATATCCATATCTCAATTCGATGGTATCAATCAATTAAGCACGACGAGCTAATTGAAGTGGTTGCAAAAGTAAGACGATTCCACCTTGATGCGTTGCAGTCCTGGCAAGTGAATAGATCATGACCTAATCCATGGCAACACATCAATTTTAAACTTTTTATAGTGGAATCAAACTGATCATACATACAGTTCAATCAACTAATAATAACCTCAATGATAATAGGGTTAATCGTTAACATATACATCAGATTTTCTATCTGATTAAACAAAATTGAGAACTAAAACGACAAATCCGAATAAATCTTGGGTCAAGGATTAAAAAAAATAATGTAAAGTAAGCAAATTTAAAAGAAAAACGAGTACTTTTTGTGTAAGATTCTCCTAGGTATGCCAGAGACGATCTCGATCTCACCGGCTTGATATCTACGAGAACTTCGGAGGAGAGCGATCTGGTTTGTGTGAAGAAAGCACGATCATATGGAAGTACTCGCCATTTGCGTGAAGAAAGCACGATCTGGTTTGTATGAAGAGGTGCCGCCATTTTCGTCATGTGATGACGAAATAGGGTTTCGCTAAGAGAGGATCCCTACTCTTACTCGACTCGAAGATCTTCAAGCTGACGCGAAATTAGACCGCCCGATTGAGATCAACGGAGAAATATAGGGATTCGATGGCATCAAGTGAGAGGGAGATAATTTCAGGAGAGTAAAAAGACTAATCAGATTGAGTAGAGGAGAAGGGAAGGGAGACATCGGTAAAATTCGTATAAACAAACAGTTAGAAGCGGACCGTTAAAACCTCATCCACAACTTTATCCAGAGCGTCGGGGATTTTACGGGGACTGAAGGTCGGGAGACATTACCTTTTCTCTTTACATAAAGCTTCAAAGCTCTTTTAGTTCTCAATTCTCATATTACATTTATATAATCTCAACATTCACATAACTGGCACCAGCATAGTACTGCTACCAGTATTCTCCTCCTCTAACACTTCTTTGTTAGTTACTTGAACATATAACAACTCTATCGTGAAGTATAAATTGAGCATTCCAAGTCTTCCTTTATGTACCTAATCCATTGATCCAAGAGAGAACAGTAGAAATAATACAAACAATGGGAATCTCAGAGACTATAGAAAGTAACATATTCAGTGTCAATTCTATTTGTTTCAATCGACAAGCACCATAGTGCATTTAGCATATTGCATTACAGATCCATAACTTATTTAATGGTGCACTAATACTTAAAACATTATATCCAATTGTTGACAGAAAAAAAAAAGTTCAATGCTACTCAATTACTAAAATAAAATAAAAGTAGCTCAATTACCAACTTAAATAAGATAACCACTACAAAATATAATACTTACAAATTAGATATTTTGTGAGCATAATATGAACTACTTAAATGAACTACCTCAATGACCAAATTAATTGAACAACTTAAATGAAAACTGGAATTGTTACCCTAATCTAAATCCCGAGATAATGATTACTTAGCCATTTATAGAATTACTTGCACAAATGATATTTATTTTACCAAATCAAGCTGGCTCTGTTCAGAATTCAGACACTGGTGCTAGGCTCAAGACTTGTATACCATTTTCACATCCCTATTTGTGAGCTCATATAAGGATTTAAAGATAAATTGTAATTCAGAACACTTTTATAGTCATTTAGAAAGCCAAGCAATACAACTGGTACAATTAGGTACTAGAAGGTGCTTACCAAGCAATTAATTAAGCGCTGATTTAAAAAAAAAAAAAAACAATGAATTAAAATACCAGTAAAAAATAACAGTTACTAATTAAGCCCCAAACTCTCCCATTTTGTAAGATTAAATAGAATGAAATGAAAGATTTAAAATACCTACTAATCCAAGTCAAGTTGGGCGAGTACGAGGTTGCGCGCATGCGTGTTTGTGGAGGCGGCTGTGAGTCTGGGGCGAAGAGCGAGGGTAGAGGCGAGTCTCAGACAGAGGAGAGAGAGAGATGGAGGAGCAAATCGCACAAGGAAAGCGAGAGAAAGCTTGGGGGATGGGAGAGGCGAGAGAGGAAAGGAAAATCCAGGGGAGCCGAGTCGAGCTGGACGGAGGAGAAAGAAGTGTTGAGAGCAGAGAGAAGAGGTTCTTTACGGGAGTGTGTATCCTCTGCGGAGGTTTTCCTGCGGTGGGCAGCGGTGGTTTTGATCTGGTCCGTTCGTTTCGGATCGGACGGACCAGATCAGATCTTGTCCGAATTTAAAAAAAACTCAAAATTTGGTGAACCCGTAATCCAGCCCGTCCGATCGGAAACGAACGGACCAGATCAAAACCACCGCTGCCCACCGCAGAGGATACGCTCTCTCTTTACGGTGACTTCTTACTAATCGTGAACAAAATAGAGATGTAGAGAGCTGGTCAGAGGTCAGCCTGAATAATAACAGCGGGCAGCGCTTTATTTATGAAATAGAAAATCAATGTCGTTGGATTTGATGAACGGTTCAGATATGTGCCCATTCTACGTTGTAGGGTACCCGGGAGGATACGTATCCATATTTGATACGGTACTTGATCTAATTTTAAATTTTTTTTCTAGTCCTGTCATTGAACATATCTGTTAAAACTTAAAAGCGAACTGATCAACGGACTCGTTCGGGAATAAACACAGAGATGAATTTTAAACCGGAATCTTTCTAATAATCTTTATTATTTTTTTAATGAGTCTATAAGCCGTGTCAAAACAGAAAGTGACGGGTAAAGATTTTAGCAGAGCAATTTTCGCTTCATGCAGCGAGCGAACCATATGCAACGTTGCAGTCCATTTCTATGAAGCCAAAACGGCTCTGTTATAATCTTTACCCAAAGTGACGGATTGTTGCAAATTCCGTACACACTCATAAGAAATCGCTGGCGCACTCAATGCATCTTGTCTAACGGCAGCATCTGACAGAATTCGCATGCTCTGAGACATCTCATATTTTGCGTGACATTTTGGAGAATCTCAACCGTTCAAATACATTCTGCACGAATATCGAAGCTAAAATAATATTGGCCCCCGCGCTATCCCCAAATAGGCACCGGACACGTCGGTCACGTAAAATATGAGATATCTCCGAGGATACGCACTCCATCTGACAAGGTATGTGGTCTCTTATGCAAGTGTCAGAAAACCGGTGCAACAAGAAATTTCAGGTAATTAATGTAACATATATAAGTTGCGAAAATAAAAAGACTTTAGAATGTAAATAAATTCACCGTGATTATCTCAAACATATTTGATCACAAGTTCACAACAGCAACAGAACCATAACTTCTGGGCTAATTGAATGAAAGATAATATTCAAAATTATTAAATTAATAACGCTCCATAGTTTAATGCCACACACCATTCAATGATTCAAAACAAAACAAATTTTCCTTTCAGTATAGAATCCGATCTCCTGTTGCAATACCCGTGTGAGGTTGTGTATAGCCAGCCACTCTCAGAACTCTTCTAAGACTAAATAAACTAATGTACAACTCTTAAGCAAGCATATGAATTATTTATGAGCGCAACAAAAGATCCGGATGCTTCTAGAATCAAGAGGAGACTAGCATGGGAACAATGATAGAAATTCCAAATCCAACCACAAACTTTACCAGAAAGAATGTTTCATAGCTCGAAATAAGACTTGTTGCAGTGCTGCTTGCTTTTGATGCAGCGCTGCTGCTTTTCCCACTCTCAGTGGTGCTATTCGAGTTTCCTGTTGCTGTTTCATGAAATATAGCAAGTTTTATTAACGAACCTTAATAATTGGAAGTATAAGAATGTGGGATTTGTAGTTTATAATATAAAGATAGCTTTGAGATAATCCAGACGGTTTTTTAAGCAGGCCAGTTTCATTAGTTGCAAAACCGTATTATTTTAAGAAGAGTGAGGCTATGGTAATATGCAAATTACGGATCGATCCGTGGCATAGATTTATATCTCTATTTTTAAAGTTTAAACTGTTAAATAGTTAGAAAATCACTACTTTCAAATAGTTCAAAATTTAAAAAAAAAATCTAAATCTAAAAAAAATATTGAAAAATATCAAAAATAAAATTAGATCTCCAAATATATTTGCATTTAAAGATTATATTGAATGGTTCAGAAAAGTTGTTTCCTAAACAAAAATATAAATTTATAGAACGGATTGCTATAAGTATATTACCATAGCCTCAAAGAAAACCAGACATGGCCCTTGGCGAACGTATTAAAATATTTTCAGCTAATTTTATTTGGACTTCTCGTGAAATTAAAACAATATAATATAGTCCAAAATGATTACAAAATATTCACGGATACCGTCACCGTTTTGTTAAAAAAACTGATTTGATGTGAAATGTCTTCCATTTTTTTTCAGTGCCGCTATATATGATATCGTCTGAAAATAAACAAAAATGAAAGAAACTAATGCGTCAAACGCGTGCACCTTAATCATTTGCCAAACTACACTTTTGTGGTAGGTGGTCAAATAAGTGGATCACTAATGCGGGATGCATCAGTACTCAAAAGCCTTGAAGTCGGGCACGTTGGAAAATCAGTTGAGGTCCCGTTTTCTTCGAGTCCGTGCGAACTCATCTTAATATGCATATCTACAGTTGTACTATGTGCCGATATATATAACTGAAATGAATGCCTACGAACTTCTTACATAGAAAAAAAAAAAAAAAAAAATCTACTGTGCAGATTCAAACGGAACGAGAATTTTTTATATTTTGCAATTATTATTTAATAATATACGAAAAATAGATGAAGTATTATAGAATTTAAATATATTAGAAAAATCATGATTAGTCACTTAGGTCCAAAAGCATGGACCGGAAACAATAGTTCGGATTCAAATAATTTCTTTCCAACAACAACATACAAACAATAACATGATGGAAATATTGACTACAAAAAGTCCAAAAATATTTGGATTCGTGCAGGGGCGAAGGCACTAAGACAGTCACTTCACCTCATTTATTTTCAAAAAATTTGTATATATAAATATAGTTTAGAGTAAAATCCTTTAGGTACTGTAAAATTGACTCATATTCACAACACAAAAAAGATCATATAATTGATCTCAGTCCAAACTTTGAATTTTGGCCATCAGTTCCGGTCCTTTTAGTACAACAAAATTTTAAAATACTCCATCTATTTTTCTATATTATTTAATAATAATATCTAAAAATCTGAAACGGGACGCATCCAGGAGGAACGGTCTCTTTAAAACAAGTATCTGTAAGCGGGCCCATCCACCCACAAATTTTCAAGCACGCCTAACAGACAGGATGTTGTGCTGTTTAATGGGTCTACCGGTCTACAATTCATGGATTAATTACTTGGGTTTAATTGTAAGCTATTATGTTAATATATATATATATAGAGAGATGGACTTGGGTGAGACGCGGAGTATACGCATTTGGTGCTCCATGGTACAGTTTAGCCATTTTGAAAATTCAAACAAGAAACAACCGATCCGAACCGCTCAACACGATCTCCATATTGAAATGTGCTTGGAGACCAAATTTTACATTTTTTGAAATTTTTTTACTATTTATTAAGCCATTTTGAAAATCGCTGATCCGGTGGTTCAGAAATTTTTACTGTTTTTACTGTTCACCCGGATTTTCAGATTTTCAAAAATGCTTAATAAATAGTAAAAAATTTCCAAAAAATGTAAAATTTAGTCTTCAAGCACATTTCAATATGGATTAAACATCTAACGGTTCGAATCGGTTGTTTGAACTTTCAAAATGAAAATACGGCGTGAAGTATAAACGCGTATACACCGCGTCTCACCCAAGTCCATCTCTATATATATATATTTTTGGATCTGGCTATTATGTTAATATTGCCAAACAATATATCACTGTTTTATATTTCCCTTTCAGTACGGAGTTGCAACATGTGATCTTTGCATATTCACAAGCTTACAGTGCAACTATAAACCTACAGATCTGGATTTATAAAGTACATACTGTAGCTCTACAGTAAAACCAATGTAGCCTTTCCGAATTGTAATATTCTACATAGATTTGTGAAGGTAACACTTTTGTTTTGTCTATAAACTATGTACAATTATCAGGTTGATGAATTTAGTCAAAAAAATTGAACCCAGCTCAACTATACTAAATAGACAATTTTTTCAAGTCAATCTACCTGTAACCCCTACCCAATCTTTCTAAATTTTTATATACAGTTTATTCAAGTTATGCGAGTTAAAAACATATTATACAATTTTGGTTGAACTCTCTATAACACACTTATTATTTTGTTTGGTTTATGTTTAACATATTAACAACATTATACCTAAAAATTTATAAATGCTAAATGAAATAACATAAATATAACCAAGCATGATGTATAATTATTTCACAAATAGATATTTACTATAAAATATTTAAATTCCACTTTACTAAAATAGAATAAGTGTTTTAAAAAACAACGAGAGTAATATTTTTTTTGTATTAATTGATTGCATTATACGATTAATTATTTAGGGAAATCGGATTAAGACATATTCTTACAAGAAAATTTCACAATTCAATACGAATGGACGAAATAGCTAAAGTCCAAAGATGCATCGAACATAATCCAATTTGTTTTTTTTAAAAAAAAACACAGATCGAATTAAATAGTCCGGATGAGTTTAATAATTTTGTAGAGTCTATTCATAAAATTGTTATGAAAATTAGAATAAAATGGAGAGTATTAATTACCTGGAGTGGCAGCAGTGCCTCCAGCCCCGCCGTGCTCGAAAATGGCAGCCTCTTTTGAATTTGGATCAAGATGCAAAAGATCTACAAATAATCCAAACAAAACCCCACCAATTGTTGTAAATTACAAATAAATGATTTCAAAGGGGGGTAAAGGAACTATTTTCAGAGCCACTGAACCGCAAAATGGTAAATCTCTGTGAAATATTTCTCCCCCTTCCAAGGATTCACTAAACAAAATAGAAATTTGAAGAGCTAATAAAAGGGGAAACGAACCAGGGCAGTGTGAGATATTAGCCTTGGCATTACACTGGGAAGGGAGCGCAAGAGCAAGCGAGGCATTGAGCTTGATGCCAAGCTGGGGATCGTCTCTGTCTCTGATCAAAACACACAGGCACTTTTTGTTATTTAACAGTACTTGCTTCAGACCGGCGCAACAGTCCGGCGTAGGCGCCCTGGAGCTACCTTGCACGTATGGCAGACACGTGGCAAGCCCGACCAGCGGTTGCGTGCACTCGGCCTGGTCGCTCGCTATGTCGGAGCTGGCCGTTATAAGGAGGAGAGAGGAGATGAGGAGGTAGAGAGAGATTGAACCGTTGGTCATTTTTTGTTTTCTTTTGTCTGTCTTTCTTTCCTTTTCCTTTGGTTTTGCTCTAGTGTAGTGTAGTGCTGGGCTGTGCTTTGCCTCCACTAAGTTAGTGAGCTGCAATGTATTGCTGATTTGCTGTGCCGTTACAGGGGCATTATAGGGAAGGAGGGGAAAATAATGATGCAACAGTGACGTAACAGGTGTATAGATAGAGTCAATGGATTCTTCGGTTACAAGAGATTAAGCCTAAGAAATTAAGTCTCTTTGAGGTCTAATTCATTTTTTTTAGCTTTTTTTAGTTACTTAATTCTTTCAAACACTAATTTCTTAACGTGGATTAAGATCACCATTTTTAGTCTCCTTTTGTCTGGATTTTAATCATTTATCCGGACCTTAAGACACCTCTATCCCTTTCTTTAGTTTTCTTAGTTTTTACTCACGAATTAAGATAACCGAATATTGATTTCTTAGTGCTCTTTAAACTTTTAATCCCTTATATTTGCCTCCTTTCAAAGAATTTTTCTTTAATGCCAGATGAAAAAAAAATTCAAAATTTGGTGATAGAAAAATAAGCATAATAATTTTTGAGTCAGAAACTTTTAGTAATGTTATCCGATTGCCTGAGCTTATTTATTTTATTATAATTCTTTTCGGCCAGGTGTGCTTATATGTTGAGAGAAATGCTTCCTCATCCAAATTTGTTTGGTCTTGAACTCATGATTAGTACTCTCTGTTTTTTTTCTTTTTTTGGGCAGCGCGCCTTTTTTAAACCAAAGAGAAGGAAAGCTCTTCGCGGACAAAGGAATGGTTCTATGATCTAATAGTTCTTTTATATTGCGTAAGTAGAGGAAAATCCACCACATAATTTATTTTCTTTTTAGTACCAACAGTCTTATTTTTCCAAATTTTTAGATAATTTTATCGAATTGTCCTGATCCTCAATAGTAAGTTAGGATTATAACTAGGGTGTTCTCAAGTTTATTAAGTTTTTTTTGAACTTAACTCTAAAATCTATCAGTTTGATTTCAATCGACGAATCCACCGCTGAAACTCATATAATTTACAAGTGATGCGTCTAAAGAAGTGGTAAAAAAAAGGTTCAAAAAATAATTACATTAAAATTAATTTTATAAATTATCTAATTTTGATCGTTTGACTTTATACTAAATTAATTCGAAAGTTGAAAATTTTCACATGTAGACACATCACTCATTAGGTAAATGGGTTTTAACGGTTCAGATTCGTCGTTTGAAGCCAATTCAATGTATTTTAGAGTTTGAGTTCATAAAAAGGCTTGGTGAACTTAAGAACACCCTAGTTCTACTCATATATTTATATCCAAACTGTCAATTGTTGATATTTATCAAGGTTTCAAATAGCGATTATCGTATCACAGCAGAAAGATTAAACAAAAAACTATAACAAATAGCATAGTTATAATGAAAGCTATCCTACATAGCGTTTTTTTATTTAAAAATACATATTTTATATTTCTACTAATTATCAACATTATCTAAAGTCTCATAGAGCAATAAATAACACAAAATTAATTAAGGAATTAAAATATTCATATTGAACTAGTACAAAGTCCAAATTACTATTTAAAATATCCCTAATAATATCACAAACTATCTATCTTTTTTCCATTCAAAATAACATAAGCATCATGGCATAAAATATATATTTTTTCTATTAAAAAAAACATAGACATCATGGAATAAATTATCTATTTTTTTCTATTTAAAATAAAATTAATTTGGACCTTGAAAAAATTGATCTTTAAAATTAATTTTTAGTTTGGGTTTTTATATAAAAGCCTATGTAGCATAGCGTGCACTATAGCGCGTAGTATGTAGCGTAGATAGCAAACTGCTATTATCGCTATAGTGATCATAGTTGAAATATGGCACTTTTATCCCATAGCGCAGCGTTTAAGGTCCGGAAATGCTATAGCGCGCTATTTAGAACATTGATATTTTATACAAATAGAAATATAGTGTTCTTAAGCTTACTAAGTTTTTAGTGATCTAAACTTCAAAAATTATTATATTAGCTTCAAACGAAGAATACAAACCATTAAAACAAATCTACTTAACAAGTGATATGCGTTAAACTGCAAAATTTATAAACTTTTGAATTAATTTAGTATAAATTCAGGCGATTAAAAAATAATGAAAATAAACACATTAAAATTATTTATAAACATATTTTTTTTAACGCGTGACTTTATACTAAATTTAAATTAATTTCACAAATCACTCTTGAACTAAATTTATTTTAACTATTTGAATTCGTTGTTAGAATTTAATTCAATAAATTTCAGACTTGAGCTGGTAAAATGGCTTTGTCAGCTTAAATGTATTTAACTTCACTGTTATCTGTGTAATAGAACAAACACAAATATTAGTGTTTATCCTTTTATTCTAAACAATCATCTGATAGTGCACAGGTAAATAATAACACCTATACAATCAGCCAATCAGGTACTATTTCAACTGTTCAGTATTAAATTTGTATAGTAAAATATTTACAGTTATATAGTCGTGTGTTTAATTATGCTCGTACAGTTAGTTGTTCAACCTTTTTTATGGGTACCTATATTGCAATTTGCAAATATAACTATATTGCTAGGTGGTTAACTATCCCTTCAATATTACGTGGTCATGTATACTGTACGTTCAATTTCTTTGGTGTTTATATATAATTACAGGGATCGACTAATAGTCCCCCTACTGCAGTACCCTATCTGTCCCCCGCACTAAAAGACAAAAAAAATAGTTAAAATGTGCTAACTACCACCAAAGAGCAAGATTAATGTTATTTTATTAATAGTCAAAACGTATAGTATTCATACCTACGAATTTATAGTATTCATACTTATTATCAGAGCCATTCGTCATATGTAAACACAAGCTGGAGGGGACCAGTAACGACCAGGGGGACCGCTGACATCTTGTGACAGCCTGGATTGGGGACCGCAATCGTCTGAAAGCGACATTTGCTAAGATTGGGGACCACTACAGCGAATCTATATATTATTCATATTTAAATAAAGAAGTATTCATATCTAAACAAATGAAGTATTCATACTGACGATTACGAAGTATTCATACATGTTTGAAATAATTTATACAATTCAAAATTCAAAGTCATATTCATCTCTCTCACCCCACCTCTTCCAAGAAGTATTCATATGGACAATTACGAAGTATTCATACATGTTCGAAATAATTTATACAGTTCAAAATTCATTGTCAAATTCATCTCTCTCACCCACCTCTTCCAAGAAGTATTCATATTTAACATAAAGTATGCATATCTAACAAATGAAGTACTCAATATCTAACAAATGAAATATTTATATATATAACTATTCATATCTAACTAATGAAGTATTCACACATGATACTAACAATATTCACATCTGACACTAATAATATTCACACCTGCCCAGATTGGGACCAAGAAATATTCTCAACAGATTAGTATGCATATCTAAAACAATGAAGTATTCATATCTAACTAAAGAATTATTCATACTGACGATTACGAAGTATTCATACATGTTCGAAATAATTTATACAATTCAAAATTCAAAGTTAGATTCATCTCTTTCATCCCACCTCTTCCAAGAAGTATTCATATGTAACATGAAGTATGCATATCTAACAACTGAAGTATTCATATCTAACTAATAAAGTATTCATATGTTGCACTGTGACAACCTTCGCTGGGCTAGCACGGACCCCCTCCAATGGTGCACCACGCTCTCCCCGCCGAATCTTGACGGTGCACCATGCTCTCCTCGTCGGATCTCGACGGTGCACCACGCTCTCCTCACCGAATCTCGACGGTGCACCACGCTCTCCTCGTCGGATCTCGACGGTGCACCACGCTCGCCTTGCCGGATCTTGACCGCCATCACAACTATCGGCGTGGGTAGATGGTGGCTAGCAGTAGAGGAGAAGAACATGGTGAGTTTTGAGTTATGTTGAATTTTTTTTTTCTTTCTAAGAGAAGATTGAAAATGATGGGTTTTGACCACGTGAGAGAACAAAAAAGGAAGGTTGTTAGGGGGACAGATAGGGGACAGATTCAAGGGGGGCAACATCTTTACTCATAATTATATACCTACGTTTGTCAGAGTCCGTGTTCCCGCAGGCAGTGATATTGGCAGAAATCCAATAAATGAGGGTTAAAATGTTAATTATATATATATATATATATATATATATATATATATATATGAGTTAGGCTGGGGTGCTATGGATAGCATAGTGGTCTCTATGCTACGGCTCAATATTCGAGTTTTCAAAATCCAAACGGTCGATCCGAACCGTTCATCTTATTCTCCATATTAATATCTGCTTGGAGACCAAATTTTATAATTTTCTAAATTTTTTTACTATTTATTAAGCCACTTTGAAAATCGCTAATCCAACGGTTTTACTGTTTTGTGCAGCCACCGTTGGATCAACAATTTTGTAAAATACTTAATAAATAGTAAAAAAATTCAGAAAAATGTAAAATTTGGTCTCCAAGCAGATATTAATATGGAGAATAAGATGAACGGTTCGGATCGACCGTTTGGATTTTGAAAACTCGAATATTGAGCCGTAGCATAGAGGCCACTATGCTATCCATAGCACCCCAGCCTAACTCTATATATATATATATATATATAGGAATATGCTAGCATGCTACGTGTAGCATAGCTCCCCTTCATGCAACGGCTCAATATTAGACTTTTCAAAATCCTAACGGTCGATCCGAATCGTTCATCTTGTTCTCCATATTAATATGTGTTTGGAGACCAAATTTTATATTTTTTGGAATTTTTTTACTATTTTTTTAGATTTATTGAAAATCGCTGTTTTTTTATGGTCCAGATTTGCTAAAAACAACAATTTTCAATAAATCTAAAAAAATAGTAAAAAAATTTCAAAAAATGTAAAATTGGGTCTCCAAATACATATTAATATGGAGAACAAGAGGCCTCCCGTGCTACGGTTCAATATTCGAGTTTTCAAAATCCTAACGGTCGATCCGAACCGTTCATCTTGTTCTCCATATTAATATGTGTTTAGAGACCAAATTTTACATTTTTTTGGAAATTTTTTACTATTTTTTTAGATTTATTTAAAATCGTTGTTTTTCAGACAAGTCTGGACCATCAAAAACAGTGATATTCAATAAATCTAAAAAAATAGTAAAAATTTTTTCAAAAAATGTAAAATTTGGTCTCCAAGCACATATTAATATGGAGAACAAGATGAACGGTTCGAATCGACCGTTAGGATTTTGAAAAGTCCAATATTGAACCGTTGCACGGAGAGGAGCTATGCTACGCGTAGCATGCTAGTATATTCCTATATATATATATATAGGTATGTATGTATATATATATAGGATTTGGCTAATATGCTATGGGTTGCATAGAGGCCTCCCGTGCTACGGCTCAACATTCGAGTTTTCAAAATCCTAACGGTCGATTCGAACCGTTCATCTTGTTCTCCATATTAATATGTGCTTGGAGACCAAATTTTACATTTTTTGAAAAAATTTTTACTATTTTTTTAGATTTATTGAATATCACTGTTTTTGATGGTCCAGACTTGTCTGAAAAACAATGATTTTAAATAAATCTAAAAAAATAGTAAAAAATTTCCAAAAAAATGTAAAATTTGGTCTCTAAACACATATTAATATGGAGAACAAGATGAACGGTTCGGATCGACCGTTAGGATTTTGAAAACTCGAATATTGAACCGTAGCACGGGAGGCCTCTATGCAACCCATAGCACCGTAGCCAAGTCCTATATATATATATATATATATATATATATATAGAGAGAGAGAGAGAGAGAGAGATAGGCTATTGTGCTTTCGGTAGCATATGGGTCAAAATATACACAGTCCAAATTTGAAATTTCAAAATCCAAAAAGTTGATCTGAACCGTTCATCTTGTTCTCCATATTAATATGTGCTTGGAGACCAAATTTTACATTTTTCTGAATTTTTTTACTATTTATTAAGTCACTTTGAAAATTGCCGATCCAACGGTGGCTTAACAAAACAGTAAAACCGTTGGATCAACGATTTTCAAAGTGGCTTAATAAATAGTAAAAAAATTCAGAAAAATGTAAAATTTGGTCTCCAAGCACATATTAATATGGAGAACAAGATGAATGGTTTAGATCAACTTTTTAGATTTTGAAATTTCAAATTTTGACCATGTGTATTTCGGCCCATATGCTACCGAAAGCACAGTAGCCTATCTCTCTATATATATATATATATTTCTTTTGTTTTTTTTCAATAGCACATTAGAGTTGTCTTTAGCAGGGATGGATCTAAGATTTCCGTCAAGATAGAGCATTAAATCGGATTCAAATAATTAATCGAGTTCAAACCCATTAACTTATAGGATACAAAATTACAACTCATTTCCTATAACTATAAGTACTACAAAATTTGTTAAGAGATGACAAGTAAATTAATCCAAATTTTTTTTTTTTAGATTCATAATTCACAACATCAACCCTCATTTAAGCATGGCTAAGAAATTAGCTCAAATAATCAAATCACATAAAAGAGATTTTCAACCCACACAAAAGAATTGTTTATCATATAAAAAAAAACTATGTATGTGACAATATATTTTGCCACTTCTCCACTATTACAAGAGGGAAATAAGCTGGTCATTTATAGTTATTAATTAACCGTTTATAATTTGTGAGAAATGAATTCTAAAAGTTAATAGATCAATTAACTTTTGTGTTCCTGGTTGAATTTACGGATCAGTTAAGGCTGGTAAGCCCAGGCAGCATACATATTTTTTGTTGTTGTCTTTTAATCAATCTGACCATCTCTTATACAATTTACAAAAGTGGCTTAATTAAACAGTAAAATCAGAAGCTCCTGTTAGATCAGCGATTTTCAAAGTAGCTTAATAAATAGTAAAAAAATTTCAAAAAATGTAAAATTTGGTCTCCTAACACATTTTAATATGGAGATCACATATAACGGTTTGGATCGATTATTTGGACTTTAAAAATCGAAAAACGACTTGGTTGCACGGGAGGCTAAGAACAATCGATTGTATATTAGCCTATCTCCTAAGTATATTGAGAACACGTTAAGCAATTCAAATCGATTATTTAAACTTCGAAATCACAAAACCCACTTGATATAATAAACTGCTATATACCGACATTGGTATATTAGCTAACCTTCGATAATCAGTGACAAATATATAACAGTATTAGGGCAAATAACTAAATTCTACTTCTATTCATACCAAAATGACAATGAAGTTATATACTTATATGTCAATTAATTTCGAAATCTAACAGTAAATTAGGTTCTGTATTTTATATTTACAATCTGGTACACTTCTGGTAGAATTATTTTAGAAACCATAAATAAAAAACAATAATTTATCAAACCAACTTGATTGTTTTGGTTTTACAAAAATCATAAGAATTGAGATGCCATTTTGTTCTGAATTTTTTTTTTCAGGATCGAGATGCCATTTCGGTCCGATCCGTTTTCATAGATTTCGATCAAAAAATAATGTAACTGTTGAGTAAAACTTGTGAAAACATCTCGGAATGAAATGACAATTCAGGACAAGAAAAAAAAAACACTTTGGACCGAAATGACATCTCATTTCTTATAATTTTTTGTAAAAACTAAAATAATCAAGTTGGTTTAGTAATTTTTTTATTTTTAATTTATGGTTTCTAAAAAAAATTCCTTCTGGTAGCTCACTACTAGAATTGTAGAAAGAACCACATTAGAGAGATGAGATTCAGTATATAGGATATTAACAGAACTGGTTTAGTTTCAACAAAGCACTAATTATATATATTTATAATTTTATATTGGACTTGGCTACGGTGCTATGGGTAGCTAAGAGGTCTCCCGTGCTACGGCTCAATATTTGACTTTTCAAAATTCTAACGGTCGATCCGAAACGTTCATCTTGTTCTCCATATTAATATGTGCTTGGAGACCAAATTTTACATTTTTTGGAAATTGTTTACTATTTTTTTAGATTTATTGAAAATCGCTGTTTTTCAGACAAATCTGGACCATAAAAAACAGCGATATTCAATAAATCTAAAAAAATAGTAAACAATTTCCAAAAAATATAAAATTTGGTCTCCAAACACATATTAATATGGAGAACAAGATGAACGGTTCGGATCGACCGTTAGGATTTTGAAAAGTCAAATATTAAGCCGTAGCACGGGAGGCCTCTTAGCTACCCATAGCATATTAGCCAAATCCTTTTATATTAATTATATTATCCGTGCACTCACAAAGTCAATGTTCTAACTATTTTAACCAATCCATTCAATTCCTAAATTTGTAAAAGAAAATACGCGTAAAATCTCGCTTTAATGCAAATTCGGCAACCTTGTATTACAAAAGGTTTCACAGTCTCCTAAAATATATGCTGTCATTGACTCATTGTAAATATCTTGACCCCGCAACTAATACCTTGAACCATTTTTTAATGATCGTTCCATCCTACCATTGTGTTTGTACTTATTTACATGTTTTGTATTTATTACTTTGCCTTCTGCATTGACTTAGTATTTGTTAAATTTATTTGGATCCTGATAACAATCATCGTAGCTTTATTCTTGCAAAAAATCTGGCACAAACTGCCAAAAAAATCATGGAAGAACCGCTCAATCATTAATAAGCTGTTAGTAAACTGTTAGTGTTTAACTTGAAGTATCAAAGTATTTATTATTAATCTATATGTAATGATCTCTATTTATAAAAGAATAAATCAATATATGAGTTACCCCTGCACAAATTTTTTTTTATTTTTTTTTATTTTAATCGTTCCCGCACAATCCCCTCATTAATACTTGACGGTTATTCCCGCACAATTTTTTTTTTGTGTCGTCCCCGCGGGACCATTAAATAAACAATCTTCACCCAATAATAAATATTTCTCAGACATAATTGCAACTTTCAGTAAAATATTAATGACAAATACTTCTCCGATATAATAATAAATATTTTATGTTAAATTGATAAATACTTTATGTTACATGGATAAATAATTTTCAAATATAATTGCAACTTTCAGTAAAACATCTATGACTTAAATAGATTAGATGAATATTTTATATTACATAGATAAATACTTGACGATACAAAAATTGATACTTTGTTCTCTTGTCAATAAGTAATGTTTAATCAAATCAATGTATCATTATGTCAGTGATAATGATAAATACTTCTCAGACATAATGATAAATACTTTTTTGAACTTTGTTCTTAGACTTATTAATAAGTAATGTTTAATCAAATCAATGAATCATCATGTCAGAGACAATGATAAATACTTTATTAAACTTGTCAATAAGTAATGTTTAATCAAATCAAAGTATCATTATGTCAGAGACTGACAAATACTTCTCAGACATTATAATAACTATTTGTCAGAAACAATGATAAATATTTTCTTGAGCATCAATAAACAAATAAACATTTATTAGCGATGATTGTTATTAGATGACAACATAATTAATGCGAGGATTGTTATTAAATGACAATATAATTAATGCAGTGATTATTATTAGATGACAGCATAATTAATGCAGGAATTGTTATTAAAGGACAATATAATTTAATGCGGGGATAAATGAAAATTATTAGCGAAATAAATGAGAGGATAAATGACAGTTAAGAAAATTAATATTGAGAAAGAGAGTACGGAGATAAATGGGGGGACAAAAGTGAGAGAATTTCTATAATTATTCAATTTATTTTGGGAAAAGAGGTATAGTGGGCACGTGCTATCACAATCGTTCATTTATTAATTAAGCTAGAAATGAAATACCAACCACATCAAATTAATTAATAGGATCGCCTCAATTGTTTCAGCAATTTGTAAAGAAACCATCGAAAAACAAATATTCTGGAAAAAAAAAGGAGAAGAAATCAATTAAGCACGTCACATCGTGTGCATTAATTTACTCAAAAGAGTATATTTTGAGTTAACGCATTTTAGCTATTTGATTTTAAACAGAGCTAATTCGGTTATAAATTATAATTCAGAGGCCCTTTAATGTTAGTGTGGATCTAGTCCGCACAGATTTTAAAGCGAATCGAACGGTTCAAATATGTTAATTTAAAATATTCTTTTTTGAGTTAATGCAGAGGATACGAATCCCCCGGTGCATTTATTCGTTGCCTCCACTAATTCCAATTCCCCAATCCCCCTCTTTGTGCATTTATTAGTTTCCGTTAGCATCTATATTGCCGATTTTTTTAAAAATACTCTTAAAAAAATGATTTTATTAAAAATAACCAAGTTTTAGTCAGATTTTTAAAAATATCCTGGCCGCAGAAAAAATCTGCGCTCCGGAATTTTTATTCAGGGCCGCAGAAAAAATTTGCGCCCCGGAATTTTTTTTTTTTTTTTTGGAATTTTTATTCCGGAGTGCAGAAAAAATCTGCGCTCCGGAATTTTTTTTTTTTTTTTTTAGAGTTTGAGTGATTTTATCTCACAATTTGTTTGGAGATTTTGAATGAAACTTCATAGTGTTGTTCTACGATGTCAAGACTACATGTCGGTCAATTTTCATAATTTTTGAAGATGTTTTGTTATGTTAACCAGAGGTGCAAGTTTGGACTCAGAAGCACTCTTTCAGCAGTTCGGGCAATTTTTTGGAAATGATATCTCACAATCTGTTTGGAGATTTTGAATGAAACTTCACAGTTTTATTCTACGATGTCAAGACTACATGTCGGTCAATTTTCATGATTTTTGAAGATGTTTTGTTATGTTAACCAGAGGTGCAAGTTTGGACTCAGAAGCACTCTTTCAGCAGTTAGATTTTGTATGAAACTTCACAGTCTTGTTCTACGATGTGAAGACTACATGTTAGTCAATTTTCTTGATTTTGACGAATTTATTAGTGCCGGTTTTTATTTTATTTGTTTGTCGTATTATTGTTCTTAATTTTATTTTGTTTTTTATAACATAGAACCCCAAAGCACAATAAAACATAACGAAAACAATAACTATAAAACTAAACTCAAAGCATGATAAAAAAATATAGCTAAACTACACCAAAACAAGAACTATAAAACTAAACTCAAACACAATAAAACATAACGAAACTAAACTACACTAAAACAATAACTATAAAACTAAACTCAAACATAATAAAACATAACGAAACTAAAACTATAAAAACATAATAAAACATAACTAAACTAAAACTATAAAAAAAAATCTCTATCATTGGTATGTCGAAGGGGTGAATCGGATAAGTGTTCTACCCTTGTTCTCCCTACATGTCCGTCCAACTTTGCACCTCTGATTAACATAACAAAACATCTTCAAAAATCATGAAAATTGACCGACATGTAGTCTTGACATTGTAGAACAAGACTATGAGGTTTCATACAAAATCTCCAAACAGATCGTGACATATCATCTCTCAAAAAATTACCCGAACTGCTGAAAGAGTGCTTCTGAGTCTAAACTTGCACCTCTGGTTAGCATAACAAAACATCTTCAAAAATCATGAAAATTGACCGACATGTAGTCTTGACATTATAGAACAAGACTATGAAGTTTCATACAAAATCTCCAAACAGATTGTGACATATCATCTCTCAAAAATTGCCCGAACTGCTGAAAGAGTGCTTCTGAGTCCAAACTTGCACCTCTGGTTAACATAACAAAACATCTTCAAAAATCATGAAAATTTACCGACATTTAGTCTTGACATCGTAGAACAAGACTGTTAAGTTTCATTCAAAATCTCCAAACAGATTGTGAGATATCATCTCCAAAAAATTGCCTGAACTGCTGAAAGAGTGCTTCTGAGTCCAAACTTGCACCTCTGGTTAACATAACAAAAAATCTTCAAAAATTATGAAAATTGACCGACATGTAGTCTTGACATCGTAGAACAAGACTGTGAAGTTTCATTCAAAATCTCCAAACAAATTGTAAGATATCATCACTCAAACTCTAAATAAAAAATTCCGGAGAGCAGATTTTTTCTGCGCTCCGGAATAAAAATTCCAAAAAAAAAAAAAAATCCGGGATGCAAATTTTTTCTGCGGCCCGGAATAAAAATTTCGGAGCGCAGATTTTTTCTGCGGCCAGGGTATTTTTAAAAATCTGACTAAAACTTGGTTATTTTTAATAAAATCATTTTTTTTAGGATATTTTAAAAAAAATCGGTCTATATTGTACCTCTAGGTAGTTAATATTAATTTGCTATTCAAATTGGGGGCGAACATGTTAACGGGTCGGGGCGGGTTTTCTGCTTTCCATCAAATGCTCCGATATGGAAACCTTTGGCAAATACATCGAGGACATAAAATAACAATTGTATATTTGTATGTGATTATTCGCATTCTCGTAAGAGAATCTGAACAGAAACAAATATTACAGTTGTTTAACAAGAGCCCTTATTTAAAAAAAAAAATGACTACTTACATATGATTTTATAACTATTGTGTAAGTTTTAAATTTCACTTGAGCAATAGTCTAAACCTCTAAACGCTAAAGACACAAAATTGGGTACAAATCTAGTGGCGTTAGGATGTAACGATTGTTGTGGGCTCAAACAAATTGTTCGCTACATTGTGTAATGTGTCCGGATGTGCTTGATTCAGTCATTGCTCTCTCAGTACAAGCAATAATAATAAGAAATGTCTTAAACGATGTATACGACACGATGAGTTGCGATACAAATGGAAATAAATCTGCTGTGATCCGACGGGATTGCAGGACCCTGTTATTTCAAATCCAGCCTTTCATATTTTGAAATACACGAATCTCAATAAAGTTGTTTTTTGTACACAAATCTCGACACAAATAAAAGGCTGGATTTAGAATAACAGGTCCCTGCAATCCCGTTGAATTGCAGCAGATTTATTTCCGTGATACAAAGTGTGTTATAATTTATGATAAAGAGATAAGGCCATCTCCACCTACATTTATCCGGATCATAAATCCCTGTTACGTTTTTTTATCTAAATTCGGACTCTCTACATTTTTGGTACCGACAATTTAATTAGTGAAGCAAAACAAAAGAGAGAATTTGTGCTTACCTTTGATTTTTAATTGCATTCATAATTCACTTATTTAAGTTATAATATTTGATATGCGTACGTTTCTATATATTCCGAACACCATTTCTCTCGTTCAATTTCCTATTCAATTTATTTTCCTTGTTTTCAAAATAATTTAGAAACCCCAAAAGAAATTTCTCCGACCTTTGCTCTTTTGATAGGCTTCTCATTTTAACAGTACTAATTAGGTATGTTTGGATGAGGTATGAATAGACTATTATTGGAGTTAAATTATTCGGAATCGTTACTTCTATGTTTGATTGGAATTAAATAGTTAGAATAGGAAATTCAAACTGTTGGTCTTATTCGAACTGACAATTTAAAAAAAAAAAAGAATTTAACTATTATAATAAAACAAACGGACTATTCTAGTTATAATGGTGCGTAAATCTTATTTATTTAGAGCACAACATGAAAAAGTAATAAGAGGATCACCAAAATTATAAACAAAATAAAAATAAATAACGACTTAAAAAAGAGATTTAACAGTATATTAGAACGAAAATGAAAAAAAAAATAATTGGAACGCAACTAATCCGCGTAATGCGGTGGCGTATTGGGCCGGTGTCTAGGGTTGAAAACAGAGCGAATACGGAGCAGATAAGGCTAATATTAAATCCATATTTGTTTTTCAGTGAGTGGATACGAATACGGATACATATAGTAAACATATGTTAAAATCTAAAATCAAATTCGTCTTAAACAAATACGGATACGGAGCGAATAATAAACGAATACAGATTCGAATACATATACAAAACGAATAATTGTTGGATATTCATAAAAGAAAATAACAGTACATCATTCTTAATATAAACTTTGAAAATAATAGCGACTCAAAATTTGAAAATTCTCTCCCCTCAAGGTTTCTACAGAAGGATCGATGGGGCCAAAGAAAATCCCATTAATTTAATATTAAATTGTTTGAGATGCATAGGTTGGTATTCTTCTCAGTAAGGCACATGTAATGGTGTAAGATGTGATAAAGGGCCGGGCTTACCGTGCTTGGTTTTATTTTAAACGCAGAATATGTTCTAAAATAAATATCTGGTATCCGGATGTACGTGTTCTTGGTTTCACAATGAATAAAAGAGATAGACGCTATATATTGCTTTGAAGAAGTATTGTAAATAACGGTATGCGATCGTCAGGGTATTGTCAAGCAATTAATCGGTATGTAGCCGATTAATCGGAATTATGCGGACAATTTAACGTTTTTATTAAATTTATGTATATATATCATAATTTATTAAAAATAATTTATTTAACTCATTAAACTTATCAAATAAACTTAATTTAACTTAATTTCATTATTATAACATGACACTACGCTTATTTTTTTTAACGCATAAACACTTTACATGTGTCAGTAACACATTTATTTAATGAAAAAATAAATTCAAGAGTTAATTTTTTCAAACACTAATAAAATATTATATGAAAGAAATGAAACATTCCGACATAAAATCACTAAATTTAGTTTATAATAACAACTTAGTTTCATAAATGAATATGTCGTACTAATTGAAAAAAAATACATCAGTAATTAGTAAGAAAAATATATGATAAATAAATAGAAGAAGAATTAATCAATTTTAAAGTAAGTAAGAAGAAAAAAATATATAAAATAAATATTGAATGTATGTTCAAACTAGGGGTTTGCTCTCGGGTAGGGTACGGGTGCCTCGGGTAAACCCGAGACGGGTAACGGGTAGAACGGGTAGTCGGGTAGAACGGGTACGGGTAGATCGGGTAATTTTTTAAAAGGTTGTACCCTACCCGTTTCATACCCGTGCCCGTCTCGGGTAACGGGTTTGGGTACCTCAGGTACGGGTAATGTCACACCCCGCAGCCTCAGGATGTGACAGGGCCCTGCCGTAAACATACAGTTTCCTGTATGCTTACAAGGCAAGTACGATATAATTGATAACCAATCCCAAACAAACAAAAATGACACAAATTCACATAACGGTTCAAATCAAAATATCAGATAGGCCATAGTATACAAAACAGTATTTCATATGGATACAGTCAGAGGACATGACATAGAGAATATATCACAACCAAAAATATATGTACATCTCTAGTCAAATACCAAACAAAAACTCGGTAGAGGTGGCATATACCAACGGCCTAGATCCGACGTGCCTCTCCACTATCAGCTGCACCAGAACCTGAAAAAGTAACCCAAAAGTGGGGTGAGAATAAATTCTCAGTGCGAAATTTGCCACAACGAGTCGCTGGACTTGCAATCTAGTTCCATTTCCAAAAAGAAACCACAACTAAAGCATTTTACAATTTTATATCAGTATATAAGAAAAATGCATAAACCTGACAACAGATGATCAAATGAAATCAATAATACGGAATTGCCAAATTGAAATTCAAACCAACGCAATTTTTAGGGCTTAACTCATCTTATTAAAGCTGGTAGCACTTACAGATGTTCAACCGAGCTGGACCCTTTATCAAACCCCCATCTGTAGGGTTACTGACACCTACAGATGTTCCACCGAGCTGGACCCTTTATCTGACACCCATCTGTAATGCTTTGGCTTAACCATTTCCTAATTTCTGGTTTCAAGTCATATTAAGAAAATTCATTCAACCTTATTCGGAATATCGTAATATCAACTGACCGTCCAAACGCATTATCACGCCGGATAACGCCCTAGAGTCACAGAGACGTTACACAATAGTCATCCATAATCACAACCATAATAAAGTCACTCGCCCCTCACCCCAACCGGTACTGGGGACTGCAGAGGGCCAGGTAGGCTAAAGCTTTAGGATCCTGCGATCAAAGTCGGCTAGCAGACTTTGCAAATTCCACATTCACCAACCAGTGGTGACACATTCATAATCACATTCCAATTTATGATGACTTTTAATCTAAGATTAGATCATAATAGATCGACACAATCTGGAAACCATACCAGCATGCAAGTTCATTAGATCACAGCAATTCGAGTTTAAATAGATTGGGCTATGCAGATGCAATGCACAATTCAATTAATGCAACAATAAGTATTCAACATGACAACCGAATAACAGTTTAGTTCTGAAAATGAAATATCAGACAAGTCCAGAAACCCCGCACCTGTTTAGGACGATCAAGATTCGCCCTTATGTCTCAGACGTCTCGAGATATTCTGTAACTTGTTGCTCTACCGGTTCTATTTAAGATATACACATAAATATAATTTAAATATATACGGTAGCTATACGATTAAAGCTAATACAATTAGGGTTCGATTTCCATTTGATTTGCCTTAATTATACTGCAAAAATTGTTTCTGGGTATCCTATTGCGGCCCGCAATGAAACCTGTTACGGCCCGCAACCAACCAGTCCGAAATTCTGGTCTGTCTGTTCTCTGTCTTATATCTTGCGGCCCGCAATACCATATTCAGGTTCAGATATTCTCTGTCTCCTATCTTGCGGCCCGTAATAATTCCTCTTGCGGCCCGCAATACCATACTCAGATTCAGATGTTTCCTGCCTTATCTCTTGCGGCCCGTAATACTTTCTCTTGCGGCCCGCAATACCATACTCAGGTTCATATTTTGCTCAGGTTTGTATAATACTAACCTTTTGATTCGAAACCATTCGTTTCCCGCATAACCGAACATGTATTCTTATTTCCTATACCGTTATAATAACATCTACTACCCCTTTTTTTTATTATAGAAATCTAAATTAGGTCAACTAACCCTAATTCGATCGATATTCAATTGGTATTAGGTTTAATCAACAGATCTCGTTTTTCTTATATGTGTCAAGTTTATACGGTTAACTAATCAACAGATCGACAAAATTCACAATTTCTCGAATTCATTACAAAACCCTAATTCCAGAATTTCAAGGTTTTAAATCCATTAAACAAGAATCAATAAATTCCACGAGTTATGATTTACTCTATTAAACCCTAATTTCAATTATCAAACCCTAATTCGAGTTTCAAACGAAAATTCGACAAATCGAGAAAATTAGGGTTTCAAGAAGGGTTAAGAGAGTTACACTATGATCGGAATGGAAGTGGGATAAGAGTTCAATTCGTTTCAATAGAATAGAGACGAAAAGAAATGATTTTTAATTGAATTTTGGTGATCAGAACGATTAATTTTTAAAGAAGAATTCATTCCGACATACATCAAGAAAAGGCTTTATTTATCACTTATTTACTGTATTTGCCATTGAAACTATAGAATGTCCGTGCTTTATTTGTTCAGACCATGTTAGTAGGAGAAATAAAAACAGTAAAGTCATGTGAGATTGTTTTTGTCTTCTTGTTAGCCCTCTAGAATATCTTAGATTTTTTCTAATATTTCGTGTACTTTATGTAGTAATAAAATTAAATTCTTCAATTCAATCCTCTAAAACAATTATCAGAGGAAGAAGATGAGAGGGGACATTTTTGTCTTTTAACCTCAGCAGATTCTATTCTCGCCAAATCCGACCCTTTTTGCCATGATTTCAAATGGCCACTTTTTCTCATTTTAAATCACGTCAATTGAAGTCCGCCCCCCATTATCATCTCTTCCGATCATGAAATTTGAGAAAAGAAGAATTCTCTTTCTCGTTTCCTTCAAAACGAATTGGTTCCGATCAGAGGGTTAGAGATATACCAAATTGAGAGTTTGAAAGGATCGATAACTTGGTTCTGATCTCGAATCTCCGGACAGTTCGATCGATCTCGCGGCAATTAAGCTTCCTTTCTCTCTTTCTTTTCTTTTTCCTTGCGCACTCACAACCACCCTCAAGCCCTCCCCGAAATAAATTGGTTTCGGAAGAGAAGGAAAGGGTTTTTATTAAATTTTGGTTCTTTTGCAATTAAGCCCCTCCAATTTGTTAATATTGCATAGTTGATGAATTTTGCATATAAACCCTCTTATATATTTTTATTAGTTAAGTTTTTATTATAACGTAACAGGTAACGGGTACCTCGGGTAGGGTACGGGTATTTAGTTTTTTTTTTAGTTTTTTAATACCGCTTTTTCTGTTTTTTAGTTTTTTTTTCTGTTTTTAATACTGTTTTTTTCTGCGGCAAAATAATTTTGAATTTAAAAAAAACGGGTAAACAGGTAAAGTTGTTCGGGTAAATGGGTGCGGGTACGGGTACAACGGGTGCGGGTAGGTGGGTTTCGGGTACGGGTAAGACGGGTACGGGTTGGACGGGTTTTTTTCTCAAATATCGGTACCCTACCGGTCTCAAACCCGTACCCGTTTACCCGCCTATACCCTGGCACGGGCACGGGCACGGGTACCTCGGGTAACGGGTACAGGACGGGCAAAACGGGTACTACCCGTTCGGGTAAAAGCAAACCTCTAGTTCAAACACAAACAAAACTGCAATACATAATTTATAAAACTTATTATCACACACTATCACATAAAAAAAAAAGTCAATGTGAATTTTTTTTTACTGAAATAAATTAGAATAAATAGGAATAAACGGGAATAATCGGTCGATTAATTGGTAAAACGGCTGATTAAACGTTTTCCACCGCAAACATGCCTCCGTTAAGGATATGCGTGACAATTTGACCACCGTCACCGATTAATCGGCCTTCACGGACATTTTTTACAACACTGCTTTGGAGTGCTGTCGGGAGCGTAGAACAGATAGCGGAGAGAGATTTGGATCCGTGTAATACTGTAATCCATTTCCGGATATATACGGATATCCGAATCGTTTGTGCATGGGTTACCGTAAGCATCCAGGTTTGATCTTGTTTAATAAAATATTTGAATATGTATCAGGTAAATATTCGGATCCGTTTGTCTGAATTCTGACCCAGTTCAAATATGGAGCGGATTCGGACTGAATAATCCGGATCGGTTTACATCCCTAGACTATTGGCACTAGATTTTTATACGAAAAACAACATAATTTTCTTGTCCGAATTACTCATCCAGATTTTTAGTGAAATTTGGAAATATGAAGAAACACGTGGTGTTGCAAGAAATAAAGATGTTTAAACGGTGAGTTCAATTGAAACTAAAATAAAGTAATCAAACTAATTTTTTTTCAATTTTTAAAAATAGAACCGAATCAAACTGATTAAACTTATCACCAATTAAGAACCACACAGAATAAACTAATGTTAGTACAATTACTAACGAAAAGTATACATTTTAATACACAGGTTTTTCAATTTTATACAAAATGTATAGATGTTACAAAATATTTAAACAAAAATGAAATAAAGGAAGCGATGATTGAACCAAACAAAATATAAACCATACTTAAACAATAATTTGGCCCATTTGGTTTAGTCGGTGTAAAAAGACTAAACCGAACTGAACCATTTAAACCAAAATATTTCAAAAATTCAACCAAACCGATCCATTTAAACTGAATTTTTTCGGTTCGAACACCCCTAGCAAAAAATGGATAGTTTATTACAAAATTTAACGTGAGCAGAGTAGGGGTGAGTAAATTGCACATAACTCGCTTAAACTCGCTCATTTACTTAATAAATGAGGATGAGTATGGCCCAACTCGCTCATTAAGAATTTGCCACATCTAATACCTGCCACATTTAATTCCAAATAAATTTCTGTAGCATTAAATCAATGAACTAAATTTATGCAACATCAAATCATCATTGCAGTCTTGCCTCATTAAATCCCTATGTCATATTCATATATTCATATTTTTGTAAAGTCAGCAGAACAAAGTCGATAGCAGTTGATGCTACTATGAAAAATGTAATATGTTGATTCTATTTTTGTTAATTTTTGTTATATTTTTATTCTATTTTATTTAAATAAATTATGATAATTTATTAAATTTTTGTAGCTTATGAGCTACTTATAACTTGCTCATTCAAAAGTCACTCATTTACAGCCGAGTATAACACATACCTACTCGTTCATTAATCATACCTAGAATCAGCAGGCATTGGGCGTACGGCCCACGTGAGAGAATAAATTTACTAGTAGACAAAAAAGAAAGGCAGATTCCTTTGTTTGTGTCCTCAAATGATGTGATGTCGGAGTTCACGGACTATCAAAATTTTACTCGAAAAAGGTCAAAATGTTTACTCCAGTCGAACCGAGTATTGATTGCTTATGAATTGCTTATGCTGATGTGTAAATTGTTTTTGTAATTGTTAAGTTGTATAGTTATTGCTTATTTAACAATTGTTGGAAATAATTGCTTAATAAGAAATTATTTTCTAAAAATGAATTGGCCAAATATTTAATTCTTATTGGTCAAGTGTTTAATTATCAATTGTTTGGTTGATTGTACCAATGTAGGAGTGAATTGCTTAATTTCTAAAAAATTTATAATTGTTATTTAGCAATTAATTTCAATTGCTAGATTGGAGATGCTATTGGAGACTAGAACAATAGGCTAATTTTTAAGCAGTAGGCAATAACCTACTATTGAAAAGAATATATCTGGTTAATTTTACTTAGCCATGCCGAATATAAATAATATTTATTAAATAAGTAAAATATCTCTGTATCATTTAATAAAATTATTTCTTTACGGTACCTACATCTGAAACATTTCACGTGGCAATTTTGTTTTGAGAGATCCGATTACCACAAAATAATTTTGAGTTATCACAAAATTATTAAACTAATTTTTATATTTTCAAAATTCAAATCGTCGATTCAAACCGTTCAACATGATCGACACAATAAAATGTACTTCAAGATCAAATTTTACATTTTATTTTTATTTTTTTACTATTTATTAGGGTACGTTTGGATGAGAGATAAAATAGTTAGAATAGCAAAATTTGAGAATCATAAATAAGAATAGAGAAAAAATAGTAATTTTTAGATTAGTGTGAAAATGGTGCTATTCGAATTAGTTAAAATGTTGTTTGGATTGTACATTTGAAATAATGAATAGTTGTAACCAATAAATAATAGTATTAACAAAGTGCTAATTAAAATAAAATATAGATAAGTGAAATCTTAAACGAATTATCACAACGTGAAAATAACATAAAATAGTGTCAATTTTGTCATTTCAAGAGTGTTGATGAAAATCCGATAAAGAATCATTTTCCCCTCTCTTCACATTTTCGAATAGTAACTATTTTAACATTTACAAGGAATAGAGAATAGCAGCTAATCTAACTATTCTTAATAGCAAAAATATTATTTGTATGCACATTGCCATTCCGAATAGCCTCTATTCTTGACACATCCAAACACACCCTTATGAGTACAAAATTTAATGATCTGAATTTGACTAATTTTTTTTTGTAAAATACTTAATAAATAGTAAAAAAAAAAAATCAAAAATATGTAAAATTTAATTTGCAAGCACATTTTATTGCGAAGATCACGTTGAACGGTTTGAATCGATGATTTGGACTTTAAAAATGTAGAAAATTGTTGTAGTAACTTTGTGGTAATCAAATCCCCCTTTTGTTTTATAGGTGGTAAATTTTTTGTCAAAAGGTCTAAATCTTCATGGTTCATTTATATATGTTATTTTCGTATTTCTACTCATGTTGCAACGAAACACTCCAAGAACATATGAACATAGAGTAATGGAGTCAATAGACATGAGATCTAGCGTTTTACTTGAATACTCCATAGGTAAACCAACTTGGATCTCAGTTACATGTTTACCGCCCTTACAAAGGAATCAGCTAACATATTGCCAAAATTTATACCATTCTAACGATCTGTCAAAAAATTTCAATAACAGAACAACAGATTCAACTTAAGCAGCAACCGCAACATTGACATGCAATATAAGTACCTCTCGGGCTGGGATCATCCCAAGTTCAGTACCAAGGCTACCTTTCTCTCTATTTTGAGCTCTGAAAGGGATGACAGCATAATAATGCAAATGCATCTAGAAAGGAATACATCCCCCTTTTTTACTGTTCCAACTATTTGGCAATTTGGTACCATACAGATTAAGAAAATAACCAATGCCACCCCAATTTCTACAAATTCAGATAATTGAAAAAGTTTCTGACATGAAAGCACAGGAGGATAATTATGCACATGATCTTTGGCAAAAAAGAAAACTAGAGAGAGATGAGAACGAAAACTAATGCCGAAACAGCAGCATTTCATTCAGAATACTCCTTTTTTTGTTTCTATAGTAAAGAAAATTACACATGTTCTTTTCTAAGGGGAAATCACCTTACCTTTTTTTCTCCATTCTAAAACAACAGCTAGATGATGTCAACATGCAAACACCAAAGCCTTCTCTATAAAAAGATTATACCAAGGCTCCTGCTCATTTGAGAAAAGAATTATAAGAGAATAGTTAGAAAAAATAACTAAATCCTTTATTGTAAGTAGCAATTGCATATAGCAAACAATTCCCTACACCGCAACCAACATCCCACTCTTTACAAGGAACTTACCAATTGCAACTACAATTGGTTTCAACTAGTGTTGTAAATAACGGTATGCAGTCGTCGGACGGACATGGTACCGCCAAGTGATTAATCGGGAATAATTGGGAATAATTGGCCATAATCGGAAATAATCGGTCGATTAGTCGGAAAAATTCATGACGGTTTGGTCACTGCCAACGACTAATCGGCCTAAACGGACGTTTTTTACAACACTGATTTCAACAATGGAAAAGATAACGTACACACACTCTCTGACTAAATATCTTTAAAAATTCACCTGAATCTAAGTTTCAGGTACTAAATTATATATGGAGTTTAATCAACTTTAGTGTTAAATCCCACGCTATAGTAAATTTATGGGCTGCAGATCCCAAATTGGGTTTCCTCTGGGCTTTTCTCCAAAAAGAAAAAAAAGTGTGAAAATTTAGAAACCTCAAGAGAAATCTTATTTGAACCAACATAGGTTCCAGAACAACAAAGATGACTGCCCTTATCTTCCTTTTTTTTCTCTTTCCCAAATAATTTAGAAGCTATGTTTGAATTGTGACTAAATATCATGTATATGCCAATAAAACCAGTTCAAGAACATCATATGAACAATAAGTTGGTCTTAGAATACCTAAAAAATCCAGTCAATGTTTGAGCTTAGGTTTGCAACGAAATTCAGCAAGAAGAGCAATATGGTCTGATGACCACTCGGGAGATGGCAGTGCAGTATCCTTTCTCAAGCTCTCTTCATCCACCAGCTCCAATAGAGATTGCACAGTCAAAGAATCGGCTATAATTGAAAAACAAGAAAAATAAGAGACAACACAGCAAAAAGTAGAATCAGAAGGTGCTAAAATTTTCACTAAGGCCTCTAGTACAACCCTTTGCATAATTTTCAACTGACAACCTATCCTGATTTAGACGACATCTCAGTGCAACAAATTTCAAAAAACTTTAAAACATTTGAAATAGGTAAGATCCAAATAAAACTTGGGTTAACACATTATTTCAGAAAAAAGACGAGAGTTTTCTGAACTAAGAAAAATAACCAACCGGTGTAGAAAATGTAGTCATGTGTGCCAATGAAATCCCGAGTACAATTTGTGAAAAGAGGCTCATTTGTTTGGGGATCTGTTCTCCTCCTCTGTTGTTCTAACTCATAACTACCACCTCCAATTCTGGCAAATGAAGAATAAGCACTCACCTAAAATAAAAAACAAATTTCTCATCAGCCAAAAGATGAGGAAGAAAAGAGAAAAGGTAACAATTTCACATATTCTCCAAAGCACAAGTGATGAAAAATGTCACATCTACTCTTTTCTCTCCTTCTTTGCTACTTGCAAAACACTCATGCTTATTGCTAGTTAATAAACAACCCTAATTTGGGTATTCTCCAAAGAATGGCATAAACGATGATGCTCCATTATTTATAAAAACACAGGATATTGCTCTTTTTCTAATTTGGGTATTCTCCAAAGAATGGCATAAATGATGATGCTCCATTATTTATAAAACCACAGGATATTGTTCTTTTTCTAATTTGGGTACCCAATGCTCATGTATTTTGTGGTAGCAAACTTGAAGCTATTAAAAAAAAAAAAATCAAAGTAAATATATAATTCTTTCAATATCCTTTAACAGCATGAGATATTGATCCTTTTATTCTGATTTGGGTACACACGACTCGTGATGTTTTGTGGTGGTACACATCAAAACAATCCCAAATGATAGATTAGGGACTACATATATTATAGAAATATTATTCTCACCAGACAAAGTTGATGGTTTAGTTTATTGGTAGGGCGCAGAATGCCAAGAGGATCGATTGACAAATCGGGATGCATCTGGTCAATTTTGCCAAGTGCGAGAAGTGTGTGAGGAGCACTGCATTGTAGAAGATCATTCTAGATTGTATATAGGAAACAAATTGAAGTTTATTAGAGTTTAATTAGTATAACTGTTAGGGCACTTGCCTTCCAGGCACTGAGTTGAAATCACCACAAACCAACATAGGAATATCTGCACTGACGGCAATCTTTTCCAATCCCTTTAATAACGTATGTACCTAAAGAATTTTGCATTTATCTTTCGGTGAGATCCTTTCAAGGAAAGAATGAGTTGAAAATTATAAGCAGAGAGAGAGAGAGGAACCTGCCAGAGCTTTACATCCTTGAGATCCTGATGGACATTGACATGAGTATTTGCCTTGCAAAATAAAAGCAGTCGATTGATAAGAAAAAGGTCATTTAATTAAGTACAGAAAAAAAGTCCAGAAGTTGAGGAATACAAAAAAGGTCACTAAAGCAAAGTACTAAGAGTGCAATGCTAGAATTCCTATCACCTGTCTAAAAAGTCATATTATGTATAAGTATGAATAGCAAAATGTGGCTCTTTAATATAAAAAAAATGAAATTTCAACTCAAGGACCATCTACTCTTTATAGCCTCAGTACAAAGGTTGGTTTTTGGCAAATGGAACTTGGTGCATCCATAAACATTTCAAATTTGGTCTAACGACAAATATTATTTATACTAGTCTATAGTAGGTATGCTACATATTTAAGCACTTTTGCTAAACATTTGCACCAGAACGGGCAGCTAATAGCTGCACAGAGAGAAAGAGACATGCATGAACCCAAATTATCTGCTTTAAGATAAACAAAAGAACAACAGAATAACTTGATTTTCATGTATTCAGTTAAAAGTCAAATCTAATGCATCACATAGTAAGCAGAGTTCCATACTGACCACACACAGAAGCTGCCTCTTTCCAGAATTATCAGGACTGCCACCAAATTTTGCCTCTAGAACAGCAATCAATGCTACATTGTCCTAAAGGAAGTGGATATAAGCAACAATTAGTATCCCAGCAGGTTTACTGGTAAAAATGAATATAAAAATGATAATTTTTTCCATGTAGTGACATTACAGACCTTAATCAGCCGATTTAGTGCGACCTTTTTCTGACCAGCTGTGATAACTGCATCTGTTAATGACTGTGCTGCCTTGTTGAACTCAACCTAAAGAAAGAGATAATGAGGTCTCCACAACAGATAGCAAAGCAAGAAACACCATGAAGGAGTACAATGCAATTCATGAAAATGAAATCATGGAATACAGAAAAAATTCTGACAAATTAGTGGTATACCTCATATTTCTTTACATGAGTGAACCGATCCTTGCGGAAAAATGTGGCACATCCATCGATATTGTTTGGGTTACTAGGATACATCTGCAAATACTGAGAGAAAAACAAATAAAATCAAAAGATGGAACTCAGATGCAAAAACTTTAAAAAGAAAAGGTAAAGGTTACTTCTTACTTCTGATGTTCGCTTTTTATAAAGTGCTTGGTATCCATGCTTATCCAATTCTGGTGCAAAAAACTCCTCATAGTGATTGTTTTGTACCTGAAAACAGTACATTTAATAATTTTGATTTCTTATTTAAACTTTGCACACACATGTGGCAATAGGACTAGTCCATCTGAATGTCAAGAGTCATACACTTTAATAAACTAGTTGTTATTATGGACACTCTAATAATAATAAAATATAATAACATATCCTTCATTAGTACTCTGTTCTAAGTTAGGATCCAAAATTAAGTAAAAATATTCTGACCACAACAAGAAAGGGAGATACCTCTTGGAGGCAGATGATGTCAGCATGATAGCCAACAATCTCACGAAGCAGATTCTGTCTCCTATATGTCCATGACAGGGCCCACGATGGGCAATAGTTGTACCCCTCACCTGTGGCATATGTCTCTGCCAAAATATTGTAAGAAAGAACTGTGAACGTCCCCATAGATGTTACTGATGCATTCCTCCCATCAATATCAAAACCACCCTGCATCACCTCAGCACCGCCAGGCAAAACTGGTATCATCCTTCTTGGTGTAGGGGTTGGTGCCGGTATAACCCTTGAAGTCAAGATGCTACTCACAGTCCCCATTGGAATCCTTGTATCCACATCAAGAACCACACACTCAAATCTCAAGACATGACCAATATCATCTGACATTGGTGTGTAAGTTTTAGATCTCCCAACCTCATACCAAGTCTCACCAGAGTTCTTGTCGGGGTTTACAATCGGTACAGGGCCGTTGGTAGAAGGGGACTGGGTTGGGAGGCGGCCAAAAAGGTGGTCACTGCTACCATCCTCCTCTGCACCGTTCTCAGAGGTGGTGTTGGCAGCACGCTCATGGAGAACACGGTGGTGCTGCCATGTATCAGAAAAACATTTCGGGGAACAGTGGTAGCTTTTCGTGACTGGAATTTTCACCTTCAGACAGCCAAGGCATTGGAGAGTTGCAGCCTCTGTCGGGTGGATGCTACATACTGGTACCTTCTTGTCGCTCTGTATACGAATCCTTCATTTGCCAAAAAAAAAAAGTAAAGTACTTTTGTAAATAGGGAAACATAGTATCTGGTATCAGACATTTAAATGTTTTCTTCAAAATCACAATTGCAGAAAACAACATGAATGAATTCACGTGAATTATAGGATGTTGTCCTCAAAATTTAAGTAAAGAATTAGAAAACGAGATGAATATCAGTTTGAGTTTTTTCCTCATCCCAATTCAAAACTCTGTACAAACAAATATCACATGTTTGACCCAGCCCGTGAGGAAGAAATAAATCAGTGAATAAAAATCATAGAACTGACTGTACCTATATGTCCCATGTACTGATTATTTAATTATTTTGTTTGTGTGATAGAAGAAGCCTCATACAGAAGCAACAAACAAAGAAACTCTCCTCTCAACAATTAACCAAAACATGAGATTTGAAACATGAGATTTGGTAAGGCTGAACCAGCTCAGGCTCTTTTGGATCCATGTCGAGCTGGCTCATAACAGCATGAACCAAATGTTAAGCTCCTAATAACCTCATATAATTTCAGTAGCTCATCTCACAAACAATTTTTGCTTTAACATATCAATGCATACTATGCATATCGAATCAGAGCTTTGCAGCTCAAGCTAGCTCAACTGTAGCTAGGTAGGTGGCTCAACAAGGCTTAAATTGGGAAAGCAAATGGGTTAAATTTTAGACCTTACTTGAAACAATTAAACAACATAATTGTAATATGATTTAGTATAGTGAAAATGAACTTGAGCTACATCTACCTACAAATACCAAAAACTAATTCAAGTTAATATGCACAAATTCAGCCTAAGCCATGATTAGCTTTGTTTCAATTTGACCATGACAACTCGATTTAGTCTTTTCTCCAATTTCAGAAGAGCAAGGTAGTGTGTTTAGCTCTAACAAGCCATATATTTTTATTTAAAACTTGCTACCTTAATTTACATCTGGCTACTTATTCTGATTAGTTACTAAAAATCAATTATAATTGGGCAGGCAGCGAGTATCTGTTTCTTTTAGCCCAAAATTGTATCTGTGCGGGTTTCTGGACATTAATCCTAACAGATTTAGCAATGCAACCCAGGGGGACTTTAAGGGTGAAAGTTAAAACTTCAATTGTTTCAAAAGTCAGAAGCTATCTTAAACACATGAATTGTGCATTTGTGCACAGCCTCTATTCCAGAAATTCGTCTACGGAAGGAATGTTGTATCTTGTTCCCAAGGTTTCAAAGGTCAGCAACACCGAGTGCACATAAAACTCTTGTGATGTTGTATCACCGAGATAGAATTAAGTCATGCACAAGCAAACTAGAACTATAAAAGGCCACAAATCATTTCCCTCCTATCCTAAATTCTACATGTAATTTAAATTTAAGTTACATTAGGTACGACGAAGAGACAGCTAGTGGAAGGAGAAAAAAAAAATATCCAGTCTCCCATTCCCTTAAAAATAGATTGCAGAGAGTAAGAACTGACCACTTGTACCGAAGAAAGCATCCGTCGATGGGTGCAGACTCTGGTGCATCATCAGTTGTAGCGGATCCGTCAGGCCGACGAAGCAAGACATAAGGCGTGATCTCACACCCCACAATTGGGATCTCAGATGGGAGGTGTACTCTCACTATACTCACCATCCTTCTACAAATCCTATTTCTAACCCTAGACTCGGATCCTCCTCTGACAAAGCTCTAGTTTTCTTCTTCCTTCTTCTTGGATGGCGGAGGCGAGGCGGATCCGCCATCAGGTGACCGTGCGACCCGCCAGTGTTGACCAATCCAAACTTTTCAGGTAAATCGATTTTTAAAATAAATTTGGACCAAACTGAGGAGGTAGTTAGGGTTAGGGTTTGAACTTCCGGGATGAGACGAACGAGAGAGAGAGAGGGAGAGAGAGAGAGGGAGCGAGCGAGGAAGAGTATAAGTCTGGCCAGGGAAGAAAGAGAGGGAGGTTAGGGTTTTGGGGGGAGCGGCTAGAGAGGAGGGATTGTCTTTTTGGTTTCTTAGTTTTTTTTGGTTTTTTTTGTTGATTTGATTTTTATAATTTGGGGCTGCGACTGCGACTCTGATGGGTTAGTCGGAAACTCGGAATGGCGCTCGGTTTTCCTTTTTTTTTTTATTTTTTTTTTATTTCCTTCTTTTTACTCTTTTCTTTATTATTTTATTTCCTTCGGAGTTCGGACAATGTGGATCGGGCATTTTTTTTAGTATTTTATAAAAGGGGAAAGAAATGCTAGGTGGCAACAGACAATGAACCCTCAAATATCCCCATTAAAATTTGACCCTGGATTTGATTTACTTCTCAGCATAAACGGCAAAAGATTTGTCCTTTGTTTCAAACAGACAGTGTTAATCCTTTTTCATATAGGGAATTTCATGTATACCCTCAAAAACTGCAAAATTATGTATTTTCCCATCTAAATTTTATAATTACATATTTCTCTCTCTAACTTTCAAAAGATCACAAATTTACCCGTGTTATTGTCTTTTATATTAGAACTCATTTTAAATTTATAAATAACTCATTTTATCCTTTAACAATTAAAGCATGGTTCGTTGGACATTTGGACCGTTTAGAAGCATGTTGAGATTTGTGTTAGCAGAAAGCTATCACGAATAGCGTAGCTATAGCGAAAGTTATCGTACATAGTTTTTTTTTTCTTTTCAAAAATTATAATTTATATTTATACTAATTATCAACATTATCTAAAGTTTCATAAAGTAATAAAGTACCAAATTGAATAAGAAATTTTAATATTCATATTGAATCAATACAAAGTCCAAATTTTCATTTAAAATATCCCTAATAATATCATAAACTATCGATATTTTTTCTATTCAAAATATCCCAATCACTATATATTAAGTATCATTTTACTACACATTTAAATCAGTTATTCTTTAAATTAGTGAGACTCAGACACAACATTATATGAGTCAATATCGACAAACAATTCAATGGCATCATCTCCGGATGACGATAATGAGACAAATTGTTCTTCCTCCTCTTCAGTTGGAATGATTTTGTTTTGTTTCGATTTCTCAGTGACTGGGTCTCGTTTCAATTTATGAAGACAAAACAATTTGAGCCATTTCTTCTTCTGAACGAGCAAGTTGAAAAGCCCAACGCACAATGTTGAAGTTTATTGACATAGCTTATTAATTTTTTAAAAAGAAATCCATGTAACTTAAGTTTGGTTTGCATTTAAAGCTCATTTAAATTGCAAAAACAAAGTTAAGTTTATATAGTATAGCGGACCGTTATTATCGCTACGTGCTATAGCAGTTTGGCTCGATTAGCGTAGTTTTACCCCGTAGCTTTGCTTTTTAGGTCTAAAACCGCTATTTAGAATATTAATAAAAATAAATTAGAAATAATTAATTTATAGGATTCGAGAAAATTAATAATGTAGAAATTTGTTAATAAATCGACAAGGGATATTAAACATTTCAAAGTCTTTTTTTTTTAAATCCTAAACATTTAAAGTCACATGCTTTTATAATTACCATTGGTGTGTATTATGAGAAGAACAGACAAAATGGATAACAAAATTTTCACTGTTTTGTTAAAAAAGGAAAATAACAAAAATTAAAATAAAATATCTCCATTCTATTATTATGCACGTTGGGTGTCCGATCCGCCAACGGCTACGATTGAGAGATGAAACTTCGGATTTGATCTCAGCTCTCCAATTACATAATTTGTCTTCTTTTGATTAAATGCATCTCTTTTATGTATAGAAGTCTAAATTTAGTTAAAAACATACCCACCACATGTGTTGCCACACGATACGTTACAATTTAAAATGAATAAATTCTGAAATATAGCTATATATTTATTTGTTTCCTTATTCCTTTATTTCCATATTTTTTTTCCTCTTCAATTGAGAAGACTCCACCTTTCATTTTCTTATTTATTATTTCCTTACTTCTTCGTTTCTATACGAATCACAATAGAAATCATTTTTTTTTAATTTCCTTATTTTTATTTTTTTGTTTCTATACATATTGGTGTGGGCAATTTAGAATATATTTCCAATATATAATATATCAATGTGTGTGTGTATTCTAAATTGGAAATAAAGAAGAATATAAATTGGAACATGTGTGTGAATATATATTTTTCTTATAATATGTGTGTGTGTATCCTATACATACAAACGATAACACTTTTTATTTATGTTTTTTGATATCATATTATATGTTGATATTGAATTGTTGTATGATATTTGATATTATATTCAAATCGAGCTATTATTTGATATCATATTATATGTTGATATTGAATTGTTGTATGATATTTGATATTAGATTCGAATCGAGCTATTATTTGATATCATTGGTACTTAAAAATAAAGAATCATCACATCATCAAATTGTTATCAGAGATCACGATTAAAGTTAATTAAAAATACATAATCATATAAATTTTCTATTAACATGTGTTTTAATTTTTAGATAATTATTATTTTCATTGATATATTTGTTTCTTATAATATGTCGCCGTTGCAACGCACAGGTATGATACTAGTACAAAGAATAATATGGAGTAATTTATTTTACTCTTGTTGTTAATTGTATTATTAATTCAAATTGAGTAATATAGAGCAACTTATGTTGATATTTTAAGAGTATATGGGAGGGAAAAATTGAAATCCATATAGACAGTTTGTTAATAATTTTAGAAAAAAGAAATACTTTATTTGATGATTTTGGAGGAAAAAAATATTTTGTAAAATTCTCTATTTGAAAACTTTGACCCATCATGCGCGGCCCTGACATTTTTATTTTTACTAAATTTTAAAATATTTTAATAAAAATAACCAGAATCTGACCAAAATTTTAAAAATGCCAAAAACGTGGAAAAAAATTGCGGTTCCAAATTTTAATTCCGAACCGTAAAATAAATACACAGCCCAGAATTTAAATTCAGAACCATGAAAAATATTCACGGTCCGGAATTTAAATTCTGTGACCGTCCGATCTCCTTCAAAATCGTGTAAATCAATATGATCAGATCTCCAACTTGCGGAACACGAGACGGCCAGTTGAAAACCCTTTAAATTTGAGTTTGTAAATTTCGGAACTGGAGATGTCCAATTGTCACTACAGACGCACCTCTCTCTCTTTTTCCTCCAGCTACTGCCCCTCGCTCTCTCTCATTCTCTTCTCCTCCGCCTCCGCCCAGCGACACCTTTCTCTACCGCCCAGCTCGGCTTGGCCACCCCCTCTATCCGATTCCAGTGACCTTCCTGTCGCTCTCCTTCTCTCTGCTCTCATTGTGTCCATTGTGCTCTCATCCGCTCTCTTCCACCCTTTGCCCTTTCAGCGCCAGACCCTATCCTCTCTGTCACTCCCTCTCTTTCGAAGAATGTAAGTGCCTTTTTTATTTTTATTTTGTTTATTTTTACTTGTTTAATGTTGATCTCTCTTCCGAAGCAGGGATCAATTAGGCTATAGTACCGAATATGACCTACATTACTTTTCTTTGTTTGAAGAGATATCTTAAAATTAGTTTTCAAATTAGTTAGTATCTGCTTGTTAATTTGTTAATGGCAGTAATTTAAGTGACAAAATGATTTGGAAATATGCTTGTGAGATTATGGGTGAACCTTAATGGTTACCGTATTGCTCTATGGATCATTACTGAGGTCCAAATGGGTTAATTTAACTGCATTCAGTATTAGTATGCAATTAGTGATTAGGTAGCATGAACAGATAAAGACCGATAAAGTAACACAATTGGAAATTGAAATGAGTTAGGTAAACAGCTTAGCATTTCATCAAACAGTTGACAAATTGCTTAATAATTTGTCAACCAGTACACTGTTTTGCCTTTGTTGTACCAACTGTTCACCAACACAAAATCTAGATGCAGCTAATTTCGAGCATCATGAGACCTGTGAAGTGTTAGAGAGAGATCAGATTGTTTTAATATTTTATTTTATAATTATCTTTATGTATATATATTTTTTTTGTCTTTCTTAATTTGTCTGATTTTTGTAGGATAGAGATTTATACTGAGTTATCTCAGAGCAATTAGCAGGAAACCAGAAGGATGGAACAACAAGCTCTAAATCTGAAACCACATGTTGTCGAAGACCTGCTACCCGTGAAGCCGCACCTGACACTGAATCTGACTATGACAAGTTTGCTCAATTGTTATGATGGTGTTTAGTATTTTGGCTTAAGTTTTCAAACTGTATTTTTATCTGGATTTGGATGTAATAGAAAAATATTTTTTATTCTTTCATGTAATTAACTAAAGTAGAGGATGAGTGTTTATTTGAACTTTATTTTTTGTGAATTTGATGGTTTCTTGATTTAGATGCACAATTCTACAAACTAGAAAGCTTGTATGAGATGTGGATTTTCAATTTTTTATCTTGTTGCATATGGCATATAGCATGCATGTAATATGTGGATATTGTAAAATATGTTTAATTAGTGAATGAAACTTTCAATATAATTGCATTTAGAGTTCGACTAGTTTGTGTTTATTTATTGTTTTTTTAAGGGAAGTTGTTTATTATTGTTGCAATACAAGTATCGCAAGAAATTGTTTGAAAGATATCGCAAGGAACTCCGGTGTAAGTTTAAGCCTATTTGCTTATGTTTTTTTTCACCACCTTAAAGAAGTTTATTTCTCAGATTTCACACTGGCTACTGAGCTCTATCACTCTTATTTTGTTTAACAAATTGGTAATTTAATCAAGGTGTCAGGATGTAGTTAATAGCAAATAAGAAGTTGAGATTTAAGAAAGTATATGTACATGTCAAATGACATTCAAATGAAATTAATGAAAGGAGGTTACTTCTGGTATTGGTTCAGTCAGAAAATCTTCAAGAAAGAGACGAGATCAGCAAGTACCAGTCCATGATCCAGTATTTCATATATGGTTCATGACAATGCATTTCATATTTTGCTTCAATTAAAATGTAAATAAGACAACCAGGGGCCTCACTGCATAAAACCATGCCCCTTGCATTTGATAAGATTGATTTCATTATTTGAACCTTGATGTACCAGCATACTAGTGTACCAATGATGTACCAGCTAAGGATGAGTCATTCCTCCACACTACTTGAAAACAAAATGATGGCAGGGACCAACATGGGAATTTTGAAACAGCCATGTATCAGTGTTGAACAATGAAGAAAAATAAGGCAAACCCAACTGGTACTATTTAGGCCACCAAAAAACTGCCATGTAGCAGTGTTAAACATCATGTATTCAACAATTAACATAAACATCATGTATTTTCCTTTTTAAAAAAAAAAAAATTCTAAACAGTACAATTTAAACATCAAATTGAATATTACTAAAATCAACAACTCCACTTAATAATACAATGTATAATATAATATTTTTGAATCATTATCATATTTAATCCATATGAATATATCACAATATTAATAAAACTTAGAAATTAACTTATCAAAAATTCAATATATACGTAAGAAAAATAAATGTACATGCTTTGATAATAAACAAATTACAATGACTATATTCAGTTGTTATACTAGGTTGGGCCCAAAGATCACGATCGGACACATGACTTCAGTCAAATTAAAAAATGTATGCGTTTAAAAATTACATAATCTTATCAAATATCTAAAAATTAGAAACCATGTTAAAACTTTGAAATATCGGAATAAAAAAACTCTTAAAAAATGATATCTGTCCGGCTGTCCCTCAGCGTAGTGCATGATTAAACTCTAGTTAGTGCAGAATTTAAACCAGATAACCCAAAATAGTAGCTAAGCTAAAATAGTTGTTCAGATCCATCTATAAATTAAAAAATAACACCGGAGAACATTCAACCTTTATTTCAAAAAAGATTCAGTACAGATAAATATGATTGAGTGAGTCTATGGTACTATGCATATCACGGGTTGTTACTGTGCTACGGCTCTATATTCGAGTTTTCAAATTCTAACGGTCGATCCGAACCGTTCATCTTGTTCTCCATATTAATATGTGTTTGGAGACCAAATTTTACATATTTTGAAAATTTTTTACTATTTTTTTAGATATTTAGAAAATCACTTGATCTGAAAATTCTGGACCATCCAAAAACAGTGATTTTCAATAAATCTAAAAAAGTAGTAAAAAAATTTCAAAAAATGTAAAATTTGGTCTCCAAACACATATTAATATGGAGAACAAGATGAATGGTTCGGATTGACCGTTAGGATTAGAAAACTCAAATATAGAACCGTAGCACAGTAACAAATCGTAATATACATAGTACCATAGACTCACTCAATATGATTTGTGAATTGTGATAGTCCACAGTCCACTTCACCAGTCCATTTTATTTTTTGTGTGAAATCACCAGTCCATTATAGAAATGACAGCTGCACATAGGCTTTTTTTTTAAAATTAATAGGCCCTGCTGCTGCACATGGGCCTTCAATCTGTTATATAGGCACATAGCCGCTACCAGATATTACTCACAATTCGGAGTGATTGATGAGCGAGTTCCAGGGAGTTCGGGAACGTTCATGTTCGGTTCATTAGTTTAATGAGTGAGTCGACTCGAGTTCAAAAGACAATACCGAGTTGACAGCTGTGTTTGTGCACGGTTCGTTAAATGTTCGAGTTGACTCATGTCCATTAAGCGACTCGTTAAGAAATCAAGCTTGTTGGCAATTTGAATTTTGTTTCGAGTTTTTTTTTGTTTCAGATATATCATTCAAAAACTAATTAATATTGATAGAATTTAACAAATTGTCATAATCCAACTTGCTTAAACAATACATAATTTAACAAAAAAAAAAATATCCATAAGCAAATATAACAAAATCAAATAGCTATCTTCTTATTTAGAGTAGAGACGGAGAAGGAACTAAGGGTCTGCTGGGTTAGGGTCACTGTGTGCCTGAGTTTGAGTGTAACTAAGTTGGATTTGGGTTTGATCTGGTTGGGATTGGATGTGGTATGATTTCATGTAACAGTTCTTAATGGGTGAGTTATGAACGAGTTAAGGTCTGGTCATTCTTGGTTCGTTAAGTTAATGAGCGAGTTGTTAGCGAGTTGATAATGAGCAAATTGTTAGCGAGCGAGTTACGAGTTATAAATGATTTACTCACCCTACTCACAATAAATATATACCAATATGGAGTCTCCATTTATCGTTGTAGAATGTTTCTGTCAATCTCCATCCTTATATTAAGCACATAAATGCTTTGATTTGTCAACAGTTTTGATTGAAAGATGAAATTTCAAATAAAATATCAGTCCTTCGATCAAATATTCTGATTCTATGCATAGGTTTTTTTTTATGCTTTATTACGTGTAGAAGTCTAAATTTATTTAGACATATACTCGCCACACATACTCTTCACATTCAAATTGTATCATCTATTTGATTGATCATGATTTATTTCTATTTTTAAAATATTATTTAAGGAAATTTTGAATTAATTGATAATTGATTGGTCATGTGATCATGTCTTCATTTCTTTCTATTTTTTATATCATTTAGGAAATATTATTTATCATTTAATATGTCATTTTGTTTGAGATTTTTTTATGAAAATATGACAAAAAGATAAAAAACAATATATGTTATTTAAGAAATTTTATTCAGATGTCATTTAAGAAATATTATTTGTCATTTAGTCTAATTTTTTTATGAATATATGTTATTTTGTATGAATTTCTTTTGTTTTCTAATAAATTTATAATATATTTATGTATCAACGCACATGCATAATATGATCCTAGAGAATTGTAGAGTTTATGCAATTCTAATCTCAATGTTTATATATTTTGAGATTTGTGCACAAAATTTATCTCTTTTAAAATTTCTACATTTTAATAGATAAATGGTTGGAATTGGAATCGCAGATCCTGTAGGATCGCATCAGATTTGCTTCCTTACCTTACAAAAATTATTTGTGGGGAGCAATGCAACATGAACAGAGACACGTGTCTGACATGGAAAATAAATCTGCTGTGATTCTAAAGAGATCGCAGGACCCTGCGGTTCCAAATCTAACATTTCACCTTTTGAAATGCACAAATCTCAATAATACTTATTTTGTATGCACGAATCTCTAAACAGATAAATGGATGGATATGGAATAACAGGTCCTGCGATCTCTTTAAAATCACAGCAGATTTATTTCCGTCTGACATGACGGCATGATATGACACATCATTTAAAAAAAATTATGGATATAACACTGCTCTAGAAATGGCAACAATTTAAAATTTACAATTTACTTGAAAAGAGTCATATATAATATTTTTGAACTTTTAAACAAAGTGAATAAGTTCGAAATATACTGCCCCCATTTTCTTTCTATTACTACTACTCCTTAGTGTGGATACTTTTTTTTTTTTTTCATGACTTAAGGAGAGACTGAAATTTAAAAATACATCCTATATATGTAGTAGGTGAAATTTGAATTCAAAATTTCACAACTACAAAGTAGAGTTCAAACTAACTAAAAATAAACATTTGATATTGTATGAAATAGACCGGACTATACAAAATATAAAAATAAATAAATAAATTACAATATATATACATAATTAAAATTTTAAAATAATTGGATTGACTGAGTCCCTATGAATGAATGCAGATCTGTCTCTCAATTCTCAATGTGTCTGTGCTACATAGATGAGGACTATATGTAGGATGGATAGTTTCTTTAATTGAGAACAGGATTAAATTGTACAAGTGTTATCTTCTCAGAGGGAGCAGATCACCTGCCCCCCGGGGTGCAGGATTTTCCTGCCCCCTCAGTCACTGTGGGGTGGGGTCGGATTTAGGGTGGGTGGGGCCGGGTTTAGGGTTTAGGATGGGTGGAGCCCACTAACAGTGACTCTGGGGACAGGAAGAGGGGTAGGAGATTCGATCCCCTTCTCAGAATTAACGTAAGCCCAGTAGCCCACTAACAAAAGAGGAAAAAGTAAGCACGAACCCTCTAGTAGCATTTGTAGAATACACAAACAGAACCAAACTTAAATTACTTCATAAAAGTGGAGACAGTGGGGAAAATTTTAATAATAAGACAGCATCTCTTGTCTTTTGTTATTTAATTTTTCATAGTACTGATTTCGTTATAATAAAGTAAAACAGGCATATACAGATAATCTCATGACTGCAAATGTTTTCTTTGTGCCTAATTCTTAACATATGGAAACTAGCTAGAGATGCATGTTTTATACATATGCGTTAATTACTCGAATTCATATTTCACCAAGAAGTTCGTCATCCATGGCGCTCCATTTTGAGGGGCAAAAGGTAATAACATATTCTTTTGAGAAGCAATTCACCAGGGGAGAGGGAGAATCAAATGCATAGCTGAAGTACGAGGGGCATGCATCCTTGAACATTTTTGAGTACATGTTTTGCTTGCATGTCTCTGGCTTACCATAATTGTTTCTACAGCAAAATACATCCAGGTTGAATGCTAGACAAGCGCTCTTGCATGCGATCACAGATCCAGTTGTGTCAGTGACCTGTGTTATATTTAACATTTGTTATAGTAAGATAACATCAGCGTCAACAGGTATGAAACAGGTCGGGTGGAATTATTTTTATAATCTTACCCGTTATTGTCACAAAAAAAACTTTGCCCTTACCTGTATCCGATAAGCTAAATAAAAAAAAACTTATCTGTATCCGTCTTATCTAATATGGTACGGGTCAGATAAACGGGCAAAATGGTGCCATTGTATAGATTATAAGCCATGAATAGAACTATATCATATCATTCGTCATTTTCATATAATTATATATATGAAAATGGTAAAATGGTACCTGGAGTTCTTTTGGGCATGCATTATTAATGCTTTCCTTGCAACTTCCAATAGTGCAACTGCTGTTGTATGGCTTGGTAGCAACAGATATTGGTAGGTTGTATCCATCGACGAGGCTCACGTCATAGAAACTCGGCTTGCTATGATCCTCTTGCAACGAGACCTGCATTTTGGTAATTAACATTCCAAATCCTCATTGGAAATTGAATGAAGAATTAATAATAACAACTAGATTCTCTGATGCATTGAAAGAAAATGGATGTTTTCTCAATCAACAGCCAGTACCTCAACTAGAGTAGCCGGGGGCAAACCGATGGATCCGTTGCATGAAAGCAACCCTTGACAATCCCCCGTTTGGCACGCTGGTTTGGTGCCTGATTCAAAATTGCACCCAGTTCGTCCCCAAAAGCGACCATTCCACTTAGGGGGCGCCTTGACCTGTTTTGTCTGACCTGGCTGGAGAAGGAACCCGCCGTCAGCTAACACTGGATTTCCAGAGTTTGGTGCGATTGCCGGCCACACAGGACAGGAGCACTTGTTCCTTATGTGGAAAGTAACCATCTGACCATTGACAACTGTACCTATCATCATTTTATAGATACAGACTGATTAGATTGTTATTGGATCAGTTTTGAGTACCGTTTCGTAGAAATTAGGATGTAAAATTGGATGTGTCGTCAGTTAATTAGGAAGGGAATGAATCTGCAGTTTTGTTCATGAAGTTTCATATCAAAAGAATCACGAACAATCGCGAGATGACATATATGTGTGCGTGATAATTGAACAACTAACAACTGCTTGAAAAATATTATGTGTTATGTAACTTAATGAATTTACCTATGAAGAAGAGAAAGCATGCCAAATGAGTAGAAAATGTTGCAAAATACATATTGTCCTGAAATTTGAAAGTGCAAAACCGGAATATATTCTTCTGATATGTGTTTGAACTGGTACTTAAGACTTCAAAAAGTAATGTCTCGGGATTAAAAATATTGGTTTACCTGGTTTGCAATGCAAGAAACTGTATTGGAAGTGCCACTTGTCATATACTTTTGTTTCACTTTTGTGTTAATTGTGTACTGTTTTTTCACCTTCACTTTTAAGTGCAGTGAGTTAAGATTATACGTACATAGTATATATAGTCTTCACTTTTAAGTTAACTAACTAGACTTTTTATGCTTTTATGAAAAAATTATATCCGAAGATTCCAGTAAAAAAGATATTCAATATGTATTCCTGATCAATGTTTGTGCCTCCTTATTCAAAGCAATATTTTTTAAAGTGTAGATGTAATTTCGAAAATAGCATCTAAAAATTATAGATAATTATTAGAGTGTACAAGACCTTTAATAATAAAAACAAGTGTAAATGCAAAGAAGAATTTAATACGTCAATGGTCGGATTTTTTTTTAAGAAAATACCCCCCGAGCATTAAAATAAAAGTTTTGTGCATAATTATTTACTTTTTAAGATAAAAATTAAATGCAAGTCTTAATTTGAATTTTAAATCTTCACAAAAATCTTTCATCCGTACGTATTTCAAATCTGTGATCTATGTATGAACATTGTATAAGTGACTACATTTTGAATATTCAGTTACAAATTTAGAAGTCAAATTCATTTTATTTCTGAAAGATATATCCATGGTATCTGAACCGTTTTTTTTTTTTGTACCACCCTAAAAAATCGGAATAAATTAAACACCACCTGAAAAATCGGATTTGAGATTCCACCACGTTCGCGTAGTGGATCTGCGAACGGATCACCAACCCGTTCGCGTAACGGATCCGCGGACTGACCCGCTAGAGTGACCCGTCCGCGTGGTGGATCCGCACACCGACCCGTTCGCACGGTGGATATGCGAACGTGGCGGAAATGCATAAAACCGGCTCCGCAGGCCCATTTCTGGACAGGTGTGGAGTAGGGGGACTTCACAAAGGACGTTGAAGAACTGTTGGGACCCAACCTGATGAAGAAAAGTCCGCTCAAGAGGTCGAAGGTTGCATCAAAAAACGACATCAGTATCCCGCGTTTGCGGGCGACATTCAAGTAAGTTGCATTTTTTTAATAGTAAGTATTTGATTGTGATGCTTCAGACTCTGTACTAAATTAGTTCGTATTTGTAGTGGAAAATTGGAAGAAGAGGCGTCTGAGGAGATGGTAGATCGGTGGACACGAGCTTACATAATGGAGCTGTTCTCTTGCTGGTTGTTCCCAGATTCCTCTGGGAACACCGTCCCTGCTTGTATGCTACAGTGGCCGAGGGACTTAGCAGACCCTCCATAGATGAATTGGGGTGCGGCGGTTTTGGCATGTCTATACCGAGCCTTATGCATTTCCCAACGAGATCCATCATCCATAGCTTGATACACCTTCCATGGCTTAGGCGGTTCTTCCTCGTCATTTTCATTATATTTGCCACATGTATCCAAATAAGCCAACCAAGTAGGATTTCGCCTCTAGATTGCATCAAGTCCTTCTTGCAATCTTCTTCTCTTTTTCTTTTTAACCATGACCTTGAAAAAAGTGGAAGCTACCTTATCCTTAGTGTGCTTTCCAAAATTCTCAAACACATGTTGAGAGTAGTAGCGATGAGCACACTCCCCTTTCTCCTCACACCAACCCAAATCATCTTGAATAAACACCTTTTTAATGCCCTTGTGTCGGTTAGATACCACACACATGTATCTGTTTCGCCCAATTACAAACTCCCGCACCCACTTCATGAACCATCCCCAATTCTCAAAATCCTCATTCTCTACCAGTCCAAATGCTAACGGGATTAACTGGTTCTCTGCATCATATCCGGTTACAATTAACAGCTTACCCCTGTATCTGCCAGACAAGAAACAAGCATCGATACTGATGACGGGTCTGAGGTGACCGACTGCGGCAATACATGGTCCCCATGCCCATGCTGCTCTCATGAAAAAACGATACCCTGGCTTAGTGGTTGCCTTTGAAACAATTTTATATTGGGTTCCCGGATTTGACCTTTTTATTGCCTCTAACAAAGGGACAATCAGCCCGTAAGACCCCTCCCAACTACCAAAGGTCCGGGCAATTGCTAACTCTCTACCACGCCATAATTTATTGTACTTTGGAATGATGTCCTCATACCTTTCAGCGCATAAGTCAGCGACTGCCCGGATAGAAATATTAACATTTTTTCCAATGATAATTTTATACAGTTGGCGACCATAGCGGACGTCAACTGTGCATGATCTAACTTGGATGCCGATGCGTGACATGTGTGCTTAGCCACATTCTTCGTGATGGCCCAAGTATTACCAAAGCCTGTAGCCCTCGCAACCAACGCCCACTTGCATCGGGCGCTAACACACTTGTACCTCATCCTGGTGGTATCACTGTGTGTATTTTTAATCTCCCTATTTTGTTTGATGTGCCAGTGGTTAATTGTATCTTTCATCTTATCCTTGCTGTCATATGTCATCCCCTCGGACAATTCATGTCTTTCTCCCTTTTGATTTACAAAAGAAACAACAAAATTTAAACAACATCAATTTAATAATTATATTAAATTTAAATAAAAATTAACAAACATACCTCAGAAGTCGCAAAAAAAGAGCTATCGGCCTCTTCAAACCCTGATGTGTCATGAAATTGCTCAAACGGATGCCTTTCCCCACGACCCACTATAGGCCACTTCCGTCTACCAAGCATAGGAATACCAGTATCCTCATCACTGTGATCTGATACCCCACCGTCCCCATTATCATCCCAATTAGCCTCTGCCTCCCTTTCTTCAGGATCCTCGTCCGTATTGTCAGCATAATAAAGCCGTTCAGGGGTTTCAGATCGGTCCCTGTCAGATTGGACTCTATTAGGACCCGCTACACATGGGGCCCGACTAGGACCTGCTACAGATAGGGTCCGGCTAGGACCCGTTACGGATTGCTCGAGCCCCAAACCCTGAGTCAAGTGCAACAATTGTCTGGTATTCTGTCTAGAGTTTTGTCTGGGGTTGGCTACCACATATTACTCTAGAAACTTGAAAGGAGTGGCCATATTCATTGTCATTTGGAGATATAACTCCCAACTGCTGTCGTCTTCTACCGGAAACTGTTGGAACCAGGTTTGGTTGCCTTGGCCAATATTGATCCTTGCGTTAATTACTAGTTCATAATTACGGTGGTCAATACCGAGTTGTTGGTACACTTCCCTATTTATACTTCTAAAATCCAAACCTAAGCCGATATTGAACATTTTCGGCATTTGGTGGCTATAATAAGCGTCATTTGGTCCTTGTAATACTTCACCACCAAAATAACAAGCAATTCCAATCATAATTGGTTGAATAAACCTAATATTATAAAATAATGCACTAAATTAAATAATACTACAGAAAATAATTTTTTTGAAAAAAATAATGGAAAAAAACGTACCTTGGCGGCTGTCTTCGGTGAAGAATTGAAACAGAATCAATCTGATCTGTATTTATTGTAAACTTAATGAGTGCGCATATCCACCGTGCGAACGGGTCGGTGCGCGGATCCACCACGCGGACGGGTCACTCTGGCGGGTCATGGCGCTAGCAGGTCAGTCCGCGGATCCGTTACGCGAACGGATTGGCGATCCGTTCGCAGATCCACTACGCGAACGTGGTGGAATCTCAAATCCGAATTTTCGGGTGGTGTTTAATTTATTCCGATTTTTTAGGGTGGTACAAAAAAAAAACGGGTATCTGAGAGTGTGAGCTGTAAACGTGATTTGGACCCACAGTCAGAATTTTAAAATCCGGTGTTTCGATTGGCTCAATTCTCCAACTTAAATTTGTGTTTTTCAATTTTGATGTTTTCATAATTTCAAACAAAAAATGTTCCCTCAAGAAAGTAACTAACCAGAGTACCGGCCTCAAGAAAGAATGCAAATATTTTACTAAAGTTCCAGAGCAAATCTTGGGGCAAGGAAAATTTCAACTATGTTAAAAAGGAAGAAGCACAAGATTCGAATGGCGGAAACAAAATTGTATAACAAAAAAAAAGAGTTGGTGAATGGCATTATCCGTATGACAACTCAAACAAAGAAAATGTTATAATTAGTTTTTTTTTAATTGTTATTATCGCGTGTAAGAATTAAAATAAAATTGTTACAACTTGATCAATAGTTCAATACGAGTCTTAAATTCGGGTCCCAGAATATCCAAAAGTGGTTCAATGCAAGTTGTTGAGAGAGAGGGTGCGAGTGCCTTTTCCAATATTAAATAATTTGTCGATCTAAATTATTATTTGTGGTCCTATCTAGAACATAAAGCTGATTACAACATGACTTATATTAATGATATGTACTACTAGCTAGGTTCTGAGAATGTATCATCAATGACACGTTAGAGGATTTTTTTGATAAATCATAATTAAGAAAATATTTTTTACTGATCCAGCATAATTGCTTTTTTTTTTTTTTTTTCAAAAACCAGAAGGACCGGAGGAGCCCTCCGGTCTTAAAATTTTCTTTTACTCAAGACCGGAGGAGCCCTCCGGTCTCCCAAAATTTTAATCGGTTTGGTCCATTACAATTGCATTACAATTCAGGTGTCACAGAAGATCCAAAAGTTTTAAACAAATCAAGACCGGATGGCCGGTTCGGTCTCTCCAAGAATTAATCAACCAAGACCGGATGGCCGGTCCGGTCTTAACTAATTTTTTTTTTTTTGAAAATTATAGATTTTCTCAATTAACAAGATGGGGTGTATATCAAAATAGATTAATTTGAAAGCCCATCAGTCTTCCATCAAATAATTTAAATTTTTAACAGTGAACCTTAATAATTTTATGATGACTAATCATTCAAATTTCAAATTGACTCCAATTTGATATACATCATATCTAAATAAATGAGATGACATATACATTTTTATTTTTATTTTGAGCAATATTTCTAAATATACTTACCATAAAAGTTGAATGTATCTAAATATTATTTTTGTTTAATGAAACATATGAGCAACTTGAAAACTTAGTATATTTATAAAATAAATTATTATCCTGTTGTCCAGTTAATTTTGATGATTATTATATCTGCTGGAAATTCGTGATTGCAGTTTAGAGTTAATAAACTTTTCTTTTTGAAGACCGAGACTTATGATTAGATTAAAAATAGAAAAATATACTTATGATTATATTAAAAATAGAAAAATATTATTGCTCAAACAATAGTATATATAGAAAATCAATTACTAGCTATATAGTTGAAGTTTCATTTTATTCAATTCCAATGATAATAATTTTACTTCATATAGAAACTTTCATTAATTGATTTCAAATTTCTTTTTAAAAAGGGCAAAAATACCCTTTTGATTGATTGAACCATTAATTACAAAATCGTCACAAAACCAATAGATTTCAACTTAGCCATGCTAATTTATGTGCATATTTAATTTACATGCCATTTCGTCTAAACAGTTAATAACTTAGCATAAAATAAAAAATCTATCTCTGTCAAGAATATTACAAAATTGGTGAGAATGGAACCTCCCGGTCTTGAAAAGAAAAAAAGTGAAAAAAAAATGAGTCGCTACACAGTCCGCCGCACCACATCAATCAAAAATGTGAGAAATTGTTAAGACCAGAGGGCTCCTCCAGTCTTGAGAAAAGGCAAAATTTGAGACCGGAGGAGCCGTCCGGTCCTTCTGGTTTTTGAAAAAAAAAAAAAACAATCATGCTGGATCAGTAAAAATCGTTTTCTTAATTATGGTTTATCAAAAAAATTCCACGTTAGAACAAAATGAGACTCCTCAATCCTACGTGTCGATTTGTCCTTGAATCATGTCAGTTGATATCTTTATCTTGATTTTATCATTATAGGATAATTTAGTCTTTATGATATCTAATCAGCATTATAATTTTTTTTCTTAAAAGTACGCGTGACATTTAATGTAATGTATTTTTTAATTATTATTTTTAAAGATATTACTTTATAATTATTTTTATTGGATTTTAATTGTTGACGCGGCCACTAAAAAAAATTAAAAGCTAATTGCATAAATATAAAGGTTTGAAATTAAAACTAACTTAATTTCTATTTAGACTTTGACAACTATTTTTAATTTCTTAATTTTATTATTGTAGATGCTCTAACAATTCAATAACGTACCCTCTAGCATTCACCGCATACAATTTAGATTACATAGTCTGATGAACTGAAATTTTTAGTTTATCTTAGAACTGAACCGAATTGTTTTATAGAGCCTATTTCGATTTACGGAGACAATATTAATAGGATAGGTTGTTTTAAAATTCGTGCTATGAAAATTTTAACGATTCGAAATTTTCACATATTAACTCAAATTTTAAGATATCTCACGAGATGTAAATTATACAACTTATTGCAAGAGAAACTTTGTAGGATTATATATATATATATATATATGGGAGGAATTATGACTGGTAACCAGATTTGGTAGCTAGTTCTAGTCGAGGCTGACTGCTACTAGAAATTAATTAATTGTTTTAAATTTAATGATTTGCTTTTTGATTAGTTGATTTGAGACAGTGCATATCAGATGGATATATGAAAACATGATGATTATTCCTTTTAGAACATGCATGGATATCTATTTTTTTTGCAAAAAAATGACATATAATGAATAAAATATCATTCGTAACGGAGAAATCAAATAAGATGAAACAAAATAAATTCAAATAATGAATAAAATATTTTTCATAACAGAGGAATTAAATATGATGAAACAAGATAAATTTAAATAATGAATAAAATTTTCTTTCTCTAAAAATAAGGAGGAAAAAAGAATTCGTTCAACTATTATGTTCGTTTCTATTCGGTTTATGGAATCATTTTGTTTTATTTTTTTATTATGGGGGAGAGTTTCATAAAACTGTGAAATTACGTATTTACCATTCAAATGATTTGTTCTATTTGCTCACTTTGATCTTATGGGGGAGAGTTTCATATATACCACTCAAAAACTGTGAAATTACGTATTTACCATTCAAATTTTTGTAATTACATATTTACCATCTAAAAATTTAATAACTCATATATTTACCCAATATAACTTTAGTATATATCAAATATACCCAAAACTCAGATTAATTAGGTTTAATTTTCTTAAAACTATAATTAATCAAGGATTAATTTAGCACTCTCTCTTTCTTTCCTTAAAACCGTTCTCTTTTATGCCCAATATAAAAGATTAAAAATAGATATTTCAAACTGAGTCAGTAACAAAACACAGATTCTCAAACTCAGTTACTATTTTCATAATGGTTGCGATATCAGCATCGATCAAACACAGATTAAGCTGAAAAAGTTGAAGTTGTTACCTTGTTTTTAGACGATCAAGCTGGAGTTGGAATCCTTATATCTGAGTCTGTTGTCCCTTCTCTCCAAGTTTAAGCGGGAGAGACAAGATGGGGAGAGAGTTTAAGCGAAAATAGGAAGTTACGTTAAAAAAGACGGGAGGGAAATCTATGCGCAAAAGATGAAGTGGCAGAGAAGGAGAAGAGACCAAATAACTTATTAATTATATTTTATATAATCTTAAACTTAATTAATCTCATTTTTTGATTAATTGGATAAATATGTGAGTTATTAGATTTTTAGATGGTAAACATGTAATTATAGAAATTTTGATGGTAAATATGTAATTTCACAGTTTTTGAGTGTTATATATGAAATTCTCCCTATTATAACAGTCGATTGTACTATTTGATGCGGATAACATGTCCTTGAAAAGACATTTTAGAGATTATGTTGGGTGATGTAAGGAGCTTGACCTCACGAAGCTAAGGGAAGAAGGAATTTCACAAGAGAACAACTCAATTGATGGAATTTAAGAAAATTAAATACAAAATTGAAGAATGGTGAGGAAAAATGAAATGGTAAAACACTCAATTTCTCATATATCTCCTTATTGTTTTGGTTACAATGAAAGCCTATTTATAGGCGAAGTTAATAACAGAAGGATCAGAGAAAATAATCAAGAGAAAATTTTGCCAGTGTGGGTCCCTCCATTCAGCAAAACAATGTTCTAACATTCTCGGTTAGGAAATTAAATGCGGATTCTACACTCAGCACTTCATAAGGTTGCCCGAGCGTGTGCCCCAGCTGCCCCTACCTTCCACTTCTCTGATCGCGACCCATTCCGTCTCTGATCGCGACCCGGGTTGTGACAATCCCCCCAGCTTAACCAAAAACCCATCCTTGAGCTTAAATTGATAATCTTTTCCCCTTATTTTGAGGATGCCCGATCCAATGGTGTGCTTATTTGGCCTGGGAGTGCCTCTAACTCTCATTTTGACCTCTCACCCTTGACTGGTCGCCACCCGACCTCTTCTATGCTAAAAACATCCAAAATTAGAGCTCTATGACTGTTCTTCATTAATTCTTCATATATTTCCTCACACATGTTAGCGTCAGCAAACTGCCCTCCAGAGATTAGCTTGATTGGTTTACCCTCGTGCTCTAGCTCGCATGTTCCTTCTTCAAAATCGAAGGTCACTGGCCTTACCTGCTTCATCCACCTAACTCCCAACACCATATCATACCCCTGGATGTCTAGCAACCTGAGATTGGCTATCAAATCATGTCCTTGGAGTTGGAAATTATGAGTGTTGCACACTGAATTGGCTGTCATCCTTCTACCATCTGCTAATCTGACCTTGAGAGGTTTGGTTTTCATAAAGGCTAGCTTCAAAAGGTTGGCAATTTCAAATGTCCAAGAGTACTAAAATGGGAAATTTGCCAATTTTCCCATCAATCTTCATGGTTGTGCTATCTAGGTCATTTTAAGGTTCACATAAAGCAATAGTGGCCTCCTTTTCATGTTCAAAGTTGAATTCAATTGATGCACAACCCATTTGATATTCTTCTCCATCTCCCTTAGCTAGGATTGCATGAATGGCGTGCCTTGTACATTTGTGTCCGAGATAAAACTTCTCTCCACACTTGTAACACAACTCCTTTAATCTCCTTTCTTCCATCAATGCATTTTGATTAGGGGCATAGTGCTTGTTGTTTGAATTAGTAGCATCCCTCTAATTCTTGTAGAATTCTTGGTTGTTTGCATAAATGGGGTTTTGAGAGTAATTGAGGTTTGAATTAAGTTTTCTTGAACTAGTAACTATAGACACCTCTATTTCCCTTGCAATTTGAAAGGCGTCTTCAAGAGATAAAGGATGAAATAATCTAATTTTATTTTGAATATCATCCCTTAAACCACTAAAAAGCTCTCTTTATAAAAAAAAACTTCATTAACAATCCCTAATTGGCACATAAACCTTTCTTTGGCTCTTGAGAAATTCTTGATATATTCCTCAACTCCCTTGCTGTTGGATCTTCCTAAAATCAATCACTGGGTTTGAATTAACCTTGGAGAAGTACTTCATCACTTTTTCAATGAAAATCGGTCATGGTGGATCAGGCTTGGCAATTTTATAACTCTTGTACCATTCCTTTGCATCACCAATGAAATGCATTGCATCCATTCTTACCTTGTACATCTCAGAAGTTTGAAAGACATCAAAATATAAATTACATTCTTCCATCCAATCTGATGGATCATCACCATTAAAGCTTGGCAATTATATTCGAGGTAGATTAAACCTATGACTCTAAAATTGATCATCTTTGTGCCACTGTTCTTGCCTTCTTCTCGACTCTTTTCTGTAATCATCAAAGTTCATTTGTGTTCTTTGTTTTGGGGGCAGTTCTTGGATTGTGAAGATTGAATCTTGGGTCTGGTATTGAATTGGGATTTTGCCATTGATCTCGATGTTTTCTTGAATTTTCTAGCTCATTACCCTAATTAAGGACTGGGATTTGAGGATGTGGGATAGATGCCCCATCTCTGTCAGAATTTCGAGAAGCAGTGTGACTTCCCCGAGCCCCTCCCATTAACTGATTGAAGTTTCGAAACATTTTATCTATCTTCTAATTCATCTCGTCAAACTTCAGATGCAAGCTCACCACTTGATGATTGGTACTTGCCAAATTATGTTGCCAGATCTCCACTCTTTGGTTAATTGACGTCTCTGACTTGTTGAGATGATAGGTCAGTGTTGCAATGTCGAGTGGTAGCTCTTTTGGATTGGAGGAATTGCGTGCATGTCTTCACCTTTGTTGACCTTTTTGAGTTCTTGGTTTGGTGCCTTCCCAGAGTTTTTTTGAACTGCTCTGATACCAGATGTAAGGAGCTTGACCTCACAAAGCTCAGGTAAAAAAGAATTTCACAAGCGAACAACTCAATTGATGGAATTTAAGAAAATTAAATACATAATTGAAGAACAGTGAGGAAAAAACGAAATGATAAAATACTCAATTTCTCATATATCTCCTTATTGTTTTGGTTACAATGAAAGTCTATTTATAGGCGAAGCTAATAACCAAAGGATCAGAGAAAATGTCAATTAATTTTTCGTTCAAATTCTTAATATACAAATTTGAAAGCAATCCAGTTTCAATTAATATTGTTCCGTGCATTACAGAGGTTCTTAGAAGCCCTAGTGATGATTATAATAACTGATACGCCATATTGTCATGTTTGTGGTCTAATTAGTTTCAGATTGGTTCATTTGATGTTTTTTTATTGAGAAATTAATTCTATGTATATTAAAAAATTTAATGCATATATTTAAATTACAAAAATAAAATTATAGATGTATTCTTAATTATTTATGTTGGGTGTGTATCAAATTTGAATTGATTTGAATGACGTTTAGTCTTTTATCAAACAATTTATAATTTTTAACAAACTGAGTGTCAAAATGAATTTAGTATTGCCAAGGTTCCTGAAAACGGTGTCACACGTTTGTAAATTTTTCAGGCGGTATTGATTTCCTGATTTCTCTTTAAATAGGCAGCCTCTTGGTTCTTTTTAATTGATTTGCTAAGTTACCTCTATCATAGATCATAGTTATTCTAGCTATAGATCTCCTTTTAAATTCTTGAGCTTTACTGGATCAAATCCTCCATTCAAGTCTCAAATCCATCATATTAACAAGTAAATTATCTTTTGAGAACCAACCTTTGATTTAGTGACAAAAACAATGTTTTTCGTATGATAGGTCACATGTTCAAAATCTGAAATAAAATAATTATTTGTGAATATTAAATAGTTGGATATCTTGATCTCTAACTTTTACTCAAAAAAGAAAAAGAAAAAAAAAATTAGCTATGTTGTGTGTTCTCAAAGAGCCGACATTTTTATTTTTACCTCATTAAAAAATTATTTTAATAATAATAACCAAAGTTTAGCAAAAGTTTTAAAAATACCCCACCCGTGGAAATTTTCCACGGGCTGGAATTGAAATTCCCTTTTCTTTTTTTTTTAACAAAATTTTTTTTTTGTATTGAAATATTAGAAATGTTTGATATATTTCTTTGAAAATAGATGGAATACAATATAATTTGATTTATTAGAAAGACTGTAACAAATAACCTGGATCAATATTTTTCAGGTCGGATTTTTCGCGGCTGTAAGAAAAATTAATGTATTCCTGTATGTGTTATTGGAAAAAAATAAAAATGCTTAGATTCTGAGTTATTGATCCCGGTTCAAAAGTCACTTCTATGTAATCTAGAAAATATTGTGATCCTTCTAGGACATTTAATTTATAAAAAGTTGTATCTATTTTGAGAATTCTTTTTGAATAATAATTATTAAATAACTTAAAGTTTTTGTTTTTTTTCAAAAATAGATATAACTTTCCATAAATTAAATGTCCTAAAAGGATCACAATATTTTCTAGATTACATAGAAGTGACTTTTGAACCGGGATCAATAACTCAGAATCTAAGCATTTTTATTTTTTTCCAATAACACATACAGAAATATATTAATTTTTCTTACGGCCGCGAAAAATCCGACCTGAAAAATATTAATCCGGGTTATTTGTTACAGTCTTTCTAATAAATCAAATTATATTGTATTCCATCTATTTTCAAAGAAATATATCCAACATTTCTAATATTTCAATACAAAAAAAATTTCTGTTTAAAAAAAAAAAAATGAGAATTTCAATTTCAGCCCGTGGAAGATTTCCACGGGTGGGGTATTTTTAAAACTTTTGCTAAACTTTAGTTATTATTATTAAAAGAATTTTTTAATGGGGTAAAAATAAAAATGTCGGCTCAAAGAGTGTTAAATTTTATATAGGTCTATTGATATTCTCACAGGGTTGATTGTGATTCACTGATCTATATAAGGGATAGTGGATTGATTTTACCCCAGTCGGGTATACCCGCCCGTACCCGCCGGTACCCGCCGCCCGGGGTACCCGTGCCCGAGTTCGGGTATGGGTCGGGTACTCGGGTACGCGGGTACGGGCAAAAACCTGACCGGACCCGTTATTTTGGACCAATACCCGACCATACCCTACCCGAGTTTACCCGTACTCGACTAAACCCGTACCCGACTACCCGTACCCGTATACCCGACCACTGTTCATCCCATTTCAAAATTCAAAAAATCTGATTTCCCCCCCCCCCCCCCAAACCAACAAAAAAAACCAGAAAAAAATAGGAAAAAACCAGAAAAAAAAACAAAAAAAAACCAACAAAAAAACCAGAAAAAAAAACAGCAAAAAAAAAAAAAAAAAAAAAAATACCCGTATCCGCCTTACCCGTCAAGGGTACACGGGTAAGGGTATAGGACGGGTAGGGTATGGGTTTTGAAAATTATACCCGCCATACCCGTACCCGAATACCCTTGTACCCGAGTATACCCGTACCCGAGACGTACCCGTACCCGAGACGGGTATACCCGGGGTACCCGTACCCGCCCGAGTTGCAAACCACTAATAAGGGACAATCGATTCAAGTTGTAATATTTTTTCAAAAATAAAAATATGCACCAAGTGATTGCAGGTCCCTGAAGATATATAAATTTATTTTAATTAATTGGTCACCTAACATTGCTAGACCGAACTTCGTTAACAAGTTTGATTTTTTTTTTTTCCCTGTACTTCGCTTACTTTTTGTTTACGAACTTTTGGTCCATCAAAGCTTGTCTGCCTTTATTATTTTTTCTGTTCTTCCATCAAGTTGCGATTAAGGCAACTATTTCCCTCCCTCTAGGTCGCATACAGGTAGGGGTGGCAACGAACCGAACCGAACCGAACTTACCCTAGGTTTGAGTTTGGTTTGAATTAATTTCGAACCGAACCTGGTTTGATTCGTTTCGAATCGAACCCATTTCGAACCGAACCCATTTCGAACTACACATTTTTCGAATCGAACCCGAATCGAATCACGAACTAAATTATTTTTTAGCAGTCCTAGTTATACCGGTAGTTTATACATTAATTTTTTCTCGCGGGACAATTCACATGGCTTCCTTTTACCGGTATGAACTATGAAATGAGTGTTTTTAAGTTGAAAAATTGTTCATGAAAAAATACATCAGAGACGGCTTTCCTGGTATGAACTATGAGAGACGACCGAAGAGAGAAGAGAGACAGTCATCTAGGCCGGAGAGAGGAGAGACAGTCATCTAGGCCGGAGAGAGGAGTGACAGCTGGAGAGACAGCCAGTCGCCGAGAGCGTCGGCTAGATTTTAGAGCTAGAGGGAGAGTGAGTTAGGGAGAGGTGGAGAGAGAACTAGGTTTGAGATTTGAGAGCGAGGGAGTGTCGGCTAAGTTAAATTATGGCTCTCTATCTTGGATTTTAATTTCATCAGATAAATGGACGGCCGATGTTATTATGAGATTCGAACCATAAAAATGATCGAACCCATTTCGATCGAACCAGGCTAGGTTTGGGTTTGGTTTGAATTAATTCCGAACCGAACCTGGTTTGGTTCGTTTCAATTCGAACCCATTTCGAATTGAATTAAACTCGAATCAAACCCGAATCAAACCCGAATCGAATCACGAACCTCGAATTTTATTGCCAGCCCTACATACAGGGATAACAACTTTATTTTTAGGAAAAAATTTCAGTGTATTCATGCAAACTTTTGAAATAGCTAACATTCTCATAAAAATTTAACTTTCTTATTTTTATCCCCTTTAAATTATTTAACTTTATATTTAATTATTTTAAAAACTGAACTGACCAATATGTCCTTAAACCTTAACTGGAGGTGTCCATTCTAATTGTTTCTTCCTTCTTGTGCGTCTCTCTCATACAACAAAACCAAGATGTTGCTGGAAAGGGGTAATGCGAGGAAAAAATGTTCCTTAATGAAACTAACAAAGATAAAGAGTAAAAGTTCCATCATATTCAATATGTCAAATTTTATCTAATTCGACACCTCTTTCAATTTCTTCTCACCTAAATATTGCACCAAAAGAAAAAATACAAAAAGTGAAACGAGTAAATAATAAAAATGAAACTAAAGGAGACGAATCCAGCTGGAAAGGAGACTGATTTCCTTAGCTCCATTTGCTAATCTCAATTGGCATGACATCGGAGATCTCGTGTTAGTTTATTTTTGCTTGATCTTCACCTGCATCTGGCTCAGGACTTGATGCAATGGCGGTCTCCAGATGAAACAAAATGATTAGAAATGATAGCAATCAAGAGGTGGTTCACATGGGTATTTCTTATTTACTGTAGGTCTAAAATTTAATTATTTTCTTGTCGGAATGTAGCTTAAAATTTAATCCTGTGAGAGCGGGTGTACACAAAAGAATTATCTCAAATTTAATCTTGTGAGCCGTTATGATTAACCTTTAGTTTTAATCACTGGGTGTATATTTACTATTAAGAAATTTGAATGGGGCTGAGAGTGACGGGATGGAGAAAGAAACAATTAGAATGGACACCTCCAGTCAAAGTTCAAGGATATATTGGTCAGTTCAGTTTTTAAAACAATTAAATATAAAGTTAAATAATTCAAAGGGGATAAAAATAAGAAAGTTATATTTTTATGAGAATATTGACTATTTCAAAAGTTTGTATGGGTACACTGAAAATTTTCTCCTTATTTTTATTATTGTTGAAGGTTTCAATACAATCTAATATCTTTTAGTGTTATTTACAATAATTGAACTTGCGACCTCTTCGTAGAGAGACAGGACTCGTGTCACTGCACTAAGTCCGCGATTCTATTATACTCTATTTAAATTGCGATTCTATTTTACTCTTTATCACTTCAATGTTTCAGATTTCAAATGAAAATTCAACGCTTATGATGGTGGAGAACACCATAAGGAAATTTAAAAGGAGAATACCATTGCAGGGAGGGACGGATTCAGGATTTTGATCAGGAGAGGATAATAAAATAGTGAATCGAGTTTAAATAGCTAATTGGATACAAACTCATTAACTAATAAGGTACTATATTAAAACAATGCTCTAATATAATTTATAATTTACAACGCTCTGACTTCTAATTTTCAATGCTCTAACTTTTAATTCTAGTTACCAATCAAAATTCAAAGAATTTGTCATAATTTTAACTCTAAAATCCTAATTACAAATCAGAATTTCAGAGGAGGCAAATAAAATTACAGTGAGGGGGAGTTGGCCCAGTCCTTTAAATTTCAATAAAAATTCAAAATCCAGAGGGGAGATTGTCCCTCCCGATCCTTATTGGCCCACCCATGATTGCAAGCAGAGGTGAAGCCAATCTTTTTGAAAATGAGAGTTAATCATATAAAATTTTCATAATGCGAATGTGAATCAATTTTATCGTATCCGTAGCATTTTACTATAAATTATATAGAAAATCATGTATAAGTACAAAAATAAAAAATAGATATCAATTGAACCCCATTTCTCTTAATTAGTAGCCCCGCTTCTAATTACAAGACTCACTTTTTAAATATATATATCATGGGAGTTGCATGTATGCTAGATTTTTTTTTTTAATTATTATTGGATCTTGTATAATTGTGCTTGAAGGGTGAAAGGCCGTAAAATTTGTTCAATAACAAGTGATCCTCGGATTAAAAATAAATACAATTTTTTGTAGGCTTGTTACTTCATGTGATCTTAAGCCTTAAAAATAGCTTTCAAACTTCAAAAAAGAAAGTTTCTCAAACTAGTATTAGGAAGCGATATTGTTCTTAAAAATGAACTCGAATATCTCCTAGGAATAATGCCTTTCATAAGCTTTTGCGCTATCCTTTTCAAAGATATCAGAGATCATGCTCGCTTTCTTGATGCTTCTCGTGTCTATTTTTCAGTGTCACATAATAAAGTAAAAAAAAAAAATCAAAAGTTAAACTCTAAATGACATATCTAGACTTTCACGTCGCGAGAAATGCATACGTGCATGACAAAAGTTGCATATTCTATTATGAGTTTTTGGTTGAATTATAGTGTAAAAAATAAAATTGCACATGTTTTGTGTTCTTGAATTGAAAATATTTGGACTAATTTCATGAGAATTATTGTAAGGACCGAAGCGAATTTGACTTAAATCAGAATAACGAGGGGCTGTAATGGTAATTTTTTTTTTTTAATTTGTAACAGTTTAAACGATCACACAATCTGTTGCAACGGACTTCCAATCCGCTGTGACAAGTTTGGAAGGCCAAATGTTTTTTCTTCTTCTTTTGCTTGATCGATCCTCTCTCAGTTTCTACACAGCTTGTCTTAAGTTAGAAAAAAAAAGGAGAATTTGTAATAGACTTGGCAAGCCACTGGTTAAAAAACAGTCTTTTTATGAAAATAAAACACTCATGAATCGGACACGTAGAGTACTAGAATGGGTGACCTCTTGGAAAGTCTGTGTTATTAATTTCAATTGAGCTTCATTTCTAACATACTTCAATTTATTTGAAAATAAAGATTTTGAAGAAGAAGATATATATAAGTATGTGAGACAGATCTGAAACCATTTATCTATCTCTAGAAAAAGTGCAATAAGAGAACCGCCGATGTGTATGACAGATTTAAAAATATTTATCTATCTTCACTTCTTTAGCCGACATTTTTAAAAATACTCAATTAACTAAATCTTTTAATAATAATAACTAGATTTAAGCCAAATTAATAAAAATGCCCAAACCGTGAAAATTTTCCACGGTTTGGAATTAAAATTTCAAGCCGTGAAAAATTTTCACGGTTTGGACATTTTTATTAATTTGGCTCAAACCTAGTTATTATTATTAAAAGATTTAGTTAATTGGATATTTTTAAAAATGTCGGCTTCTTTAGTGAAAGAGAGATGCGAAAAAAAAAAAAATCAACGGTATTAAATTGTAGTTACGTTGGAATAGTTTTTTTTTTTTAATTATTCTTATCAACTGTACTTAATTAAGACGTTGTTCGAATAAACGTTTGTGAGTCTGTACAAGATTTTAAAGTTCATTAATTGTGACAAAAACAACTTTAAGATGTTTCCGTATATACGGTATAATTACTTGTTCCCTCTAAGTAAAATTTCATTATTAAGTTTTATTTGTTCCAAACAATTATTAGTAGTAATATATGTAAGTATATTCAGCTGGTAATTGTTGCTAGGATATAATTCACAAGTACTCTAAAATTCAGACAGGTTAAAAGTATTTGTGTAACGCAGAAATGTTCTAATATATTGATTTAAAACATTTTTCTAGACAGACTGATAATTAAATAAACGTAATTTGATTTATAAGTACTGCTAAAGTTCTGAATGTTATCAATGCTATGTTCTCACAATCAGATCTTTTTAATTCTAATTTTAGACATAATGTTAAAAAGAGTGATCTAATGTGCGCGCATATATATATGAGGAGGGTTCAAATGCACCCAAATTTTTGTGCATCCAAATGCATCCTATCTTTCATATCATTTATCTCCGTTTTCAAAGTCAAAACAGTCAATCCGAACCGTTAGATGCGATCTATATATTAAGATATTCTTGGAGACCAAATTTTACATTTTTTGAAATTTTTTTACTATTTATTAAGCCACTTTGAAAATTGCTGATCTAATGGTCCATAAAATGAAAAATCAGCGATTTTCAAAGTGGCTTAATAAATAGTAAAAAAATTTCAAAAAATGTAAAATTTGGTCTCCAAGAACATCTTAATATATAGATCGCATTCAACGGTTCGGATTGACTGTTTTGACTTTGAAAACAGAGATAAAGGATATGAAAGATAGAATGCATTTGGGTGCACAAAAATTTGGGTGCATTTGAACCCTCCTCTCTCTCTCTCTCTCTCTCTCTCTCTATATATATATAGGAGGAATCAAGTTACAACAAGTTACCACAAGTTACCACAACTATTTTCTACATTTTCAAAGTCCAAATCGTCGATCCAAACCGTTAGGTATGATCTCTACAATAAAATGTGCTTGGAGACCAAATTTTACATTTTTTGAAATTTTTTTACTATTTATTAAGATGGGTACAAAAACTAGTCAAATTTAGACCATTGAATTTTGTACCCATCTTAATAAATAGTAAAAAATTCCAAAAAATATAAAATTTGGTTGTGGTAACTTGTTCCCTCCTCATATATATATATATAGAGTAGAACTAGGGTGCTCTTAAGCTCACCAAAGTTTTGGTGAGCTTAACTCTAAAACTCATCAAATCGATTTCAAATGACAAATCCGAACCGTTGAAACCCGCCTACCTTACGTCTGATGCATCTACATGTGAAATTTTTAAACATTCGAATTAATTTAGTATAAAGTCAAGCGGTCAAAATTAGAAGGTTAATAAATTAATTTTAGTGCATTCATTTTTTGAACGTTTTTGACCGCTTGACTTATACTAAATTAATTCGAATGTTTTAAAATTTCACATGTAGATGCATGACACGTAAGGTAGACGGGTTTCAACGGTTCAGATTTGTCATTTGAAATTGATTTGATGAGTTTTAGAGTTAAGCTCACCAAAACTTTGGTAAGCTTAAGAGCACCCTAGTTCTACTCATATATATATATATATATATATATATATGAGTAAAGCTAGGGTGTGATGTGCTCACCAAGAGGGTTTGATGAGCACAACTCCAAAAGTATATCGGATCGACTTCAAATGCCGAATCCAAACCGTTGAAATCCTTGTACTTCATGAGTGATGCATGTACATATAAATTTTTTAAAGTTTCGAGTTTATTTGCTACACGGTCAAGCGGTCAAAGAAATGATAAAAATTGAATATATAAAACAACTTATAAATTAAGTTATAAAAAGTTCCTTTCTTTGACCGCTTGACCGTGTAGCAAATAAACTCGAAACTTTAAAAAATTTATATGTACATGCATCACTCATGAAATACAAGGATTTCAACGGTTTGGATTCGGCGTTTGAAGTCAATCCGATATACTTTTGGAGTTGTGCTCACCAAACCCTCTTGGTGAGCACATCACACCCTAGCTTTACTCTCTCTCTCTCTCTCTCTCTCTCTATATATATATATATATAGAGGTTGGCTAAGATCAAAGTGGTAGTTTCTGAGCTTTGGTGCTACCAATTTGTTTTTCAATTTTCAAAGTTCAAAATGTCGATCCGAACGTTCAAGTTTATCTCTATATTAAAATGTGCTTGGAGACCAAATTTTATATTTTTCTGAATTTTTTTACTATTTATTAAGCAACGGTGGCTTCTGATTTTACTTTTTTGTTAAACCACCGTTGGATCAGCGATTTTCAAAGTGGCTTAATAAATAGTAAAAAAATTCAGAAAAATATAAAATTTGGCCTCCAAGCACATTTTAATATAGAGATCGCATCTAATGGTTTGGATCGATCATTTGGACTTTAAAAAAAATTGAAAAACGACTTGGTTGCATGGGAACCGTGGTGTAAACGTTTTGATATTAGCCAACCTATATATATATATAGAGAGTTAGGCTGGGGTGCTATGGATAGCATAGTGGCCTCTATGCTACGGCTCAATATTCGAGTTTTCAAAATCCAAACGGTCGATCTGAACCGTTCATCTTATTCTCCATATTAATATCTGCTTGGAGACCAAATTTTATAATTTTCTGAATTTTTTTACTATTTATTAAGCCACTTTGAAAATCGCTAATCCAACGGTTTTACTGTTTTGTGCAGCCACCGTTGGATCAACAATTTTGTAAAATACTTAATAAATAGTAAAAAAATTCAGAAAAATGTAAAATTTGGTCTCCAAGCAGATATTAATATGGAGAATAAGATGAACGGTTTGGATCGACCGTTTGGATTTTGAAAACTCGAATATTGAGCCGTAGCATAGAGGCCACTATGCTATCCATAACACCCCAGCCTAACTCTATATATATATATATATATGAGGAGGGATCCAATTACACCTTTTTTTGTGACATCGAATTACACTCTCGATTTACAAAGTTTTCAAAATTCAAATAGTCGATCCAAACCATTCAACATAATGGATATATTAAAATGTGCTAGCAGACCAAATTTTATATATTTTTTTGAATTTTTTTACTATTTATTAAGTATTTAACAAAATCGCTATATCCAGACCATTGAATTTTTGTACCCATCTTAATAAATAGTAAAAATATTCAAAAAAAATGTAAAATTTGATCTGAAAGCACATTTTAATATATCTATCATGTTGAACGGTTTGGATTTTAAAAATGTAAGGTGTAATCCGGTGTCACCAAACTCCCGTCTCTCTCTCTATATGTGTGTGTGTGTGTGTGTGTGTAGAGTAAGGCTACCATACATTACAATGCATAGGCATTTTTGTACATTAAACTATAAATCACCGGATTCAAAGTCCAAATAACCGATCCAAATCGTTCATCTTGTTCTCCATATTAATATGTGTTTGGAGACCAAATTTTATATTTTTTGGAAATTTTTTACTGTTTTTTTTTAGATTTATTGAAAATCGTTGTTTTCCGACAAATCTGGACCATAAAAAATAATGATTTTCAATAAATCTAAAAAAATAGTAAAAAATTTCCAAAAAATATAAAATTTGATCTCCAAACACATATTAATATGGAGAACAAGATGAACGGTTTGGATCGATTATTTGAACTTTGAATCCGGTGATTTATAATCCAATGTATAAAAATGCCTATTCATTGCAAGCCTTACTATCTCTCTCTCTCTGTATATATATATATATATATATATATAGAGATCGGCGTTCCATAATAATTGCAAATTCTATTTATCACTAAATCTAAATTACAAAACAAGACATGATTATCATTGATTTTGTTATGTATGCATATGCAAATCAATATATTTATATATACAATATATATATATAATTAAAAGCCAAAAATCAATAGTTCTTGTAATGAATTTGTCTTGTATAAAATAAAAATAAAAATAATATTCATTGATAATGGATGTTTAGAAATGCATGCAGGTTAATTTCGTTGTCTTTCATAAATAGAATCGGATGGCAGTTATACCTTTCTCAAAAAATAAAATTAGGGAAAGGACGGATTATTTATGTTGCAAGGGTGGCAGGTTGATGCTGATGTTGCTGCTCCATTTTAAATTTCAGTACATGCATGATGCATTGATTTTAACTAAACCGTTATGGGAAGCATGCATATATATATCTGAATTGTGTCAAAGAAAACTTGAATAATCTAATATCAAATTAATCAACAAAACCCTTTTATGCTTCTTTGGGTTAGTTACCCAAGGATCTTTGAAACCAAATTTAATCAAGAAACCCCGTCAACCATATTACACAACTAATTCCATAAATTATGTGCATCCCCTCTTCTGTTTTAATCTTCTACTTTTTACCGACCTACCTTTAATTTTAATTATTCTTCCACTGATATCCTATACTTTGCTTATATATACACACACCTCCACCAAGCACACTCGGAACTAGTAATTAGAACCTAAGAAAATATGGGTCAAATAGTTTACTACGATCCCTTTCCTACCATCGAGAAATGCTCGTCAAATGGTCGAGAAAACCAGACGGTGATTGCTGACATGGACGGGACGCTGCTCCGTGACCGTAGCTTATTTCCGTACTTTGCACTGCTGGCATTTGAAGCCGGTGGTGTCCTTCGTCTCCTCTTCCTGCTTCTTCTATCTCCTATAGCAGGCCTACTGTACTGTTTCGTCTCTGAGGCTGCTGGTATCCGAGTAGGTCATTACATGCCATTAATCATTTTTCTGGTATATTTTTTCCATCACGAAACAGAGTTCTGATTGTTCCTGCACTTCATCAATAAAAGTTTTCTATATGGTAAACATCTGCTTAATCTAATGGAGAGGTTTGTTCCATACGTGCTGTGCTTCTCCTTTCGGTATTGTAACTAATTAATCCAAAAGCTGGATCCAATATTGGCAAGAAGATATTCGAATTAATTATATTGTAGATTTTTATGTCTATCATCTTATAAGATTTTCTGGATGTTGAGTGAAGGAAAAAAGGAGGTGCATTTTATTCTTCCAATATAACATAATTAAAAAGAATCCATATAACCTTTTTATCTTATTTTGTACGAGTAATTATATATGAAGGTAATTTTATTTTCAAGGAAATTATAATTAATGTGTACTTCATCTACAAAACTTTAAAAAGGTGCTCATATTTGCTACGGTTGTCGGCATGCGAGTAACTGAAGTGGAGTCCGTGGCACGAGCTGTGCTACCAAAATTCTACGCCACAGATATCCACCCAGAGACATGGCGTGTATTCTCAGCCTTTGGCCGACGTTGTGTTATCACAAGGAAGCCTAGAATCATGGCGGAGCCCTTCCTAAAGGAGTACTTGGGGGTTGACAATGTCATAGGTACGGAAATTTGTATGTGGCGGGATCGGGCCACTGGACTTGTTTCTAGGCCAGGAGTGCTTGTTGAAGATAACAAGGCAGATGCACTGAGGAAAGCGTTCGGGGAAAAGATGCCGGAGATCGGGTTGGGTAGCATGGAAACAGATTATCCGTTTATGAAGCTGTGTCAGGTTTGCCTTCTTGTGTTCTACCTATATTAATTTGTGTTTCTTGTTAATTATTGTTGATATGGGATTGGGAGCTAGACAATGAAGATTTTCAAAGTATATATGAATCCCCATATCGCTGGTCTCCTATGAGTCTATGACAATAGTTATTCTTAGCCATCCGGTCAAAAAATAGGGAAAAAAAATATCCATATTACCTTTGATTAAAAAGTTTTTATTTTTATTTATTTAAGATAGATCTTAATATATAGAGACTAGAGGGTTGCACTCGTCAAAATTTTCGTTAATATATCATGCGTTAGAAGGAGCGTAAGTCCGTATATAATCAATAAATGTCAAAATGGTGAATCAACCTTACAAAACTCTCTTAATTTGCATATGAAAGATTCATTAAGAAATTTTAATAGTGTGTAGCGCAGTTTGTCAATGGCAAGGATCAAACTTTCGCCATTGGTTATTTTTATGTGCTCTGAACCGTTCGATTTCCATCAGATTATGACATCCAGCTGCCATTTCCTAATATATCAGCCAGTGTACCTAAGAGTCATTAGAATACAGACAGGTTCACGGTTACGCTATATATTAAGAAACAATATTTTTAACACAAATTTGCATTTTGGTCTCTTTATTTCCAAATTAAGTCCTAGATCTCGTAATTATTATTGATTTGTATTGAAATGGTTATATCTTTTTCATAGATAAAAATAGATGTAAATTAATGTCTCATGATCATGACATAAATGCAAATATTATTTTTAGTGGATTTATAATGACATAAGATGGGTGCTAGTACCAATTTAATTAATATGTAATGTCGTAGTGATAGACTGATAGGGACAAAGTATAGAGGGAAAAGTATAGAGGGACTTGATAGGGACAAATAACAAAGTTTAGTGATTTAAAAGAGACAAATCAAACTTGAGTGACCAATTCGTGACAAATAACAAAGTTTAGTGACCTCCAGCGAAATTTACCCTATTATTTACAATGCTTTAATAACGCAAAGATGGATGATCAATCTGGCGCTTTAAACACCACAGTACCTTCTGAAAATATTGCTATATAAGAAACTTAAAAAATAAATTGACCAAATAATACCTTTTGAAACTTTAAAGAACAAAACTAAAACAACTGATACTTAAAGGACGATTTGTAATTTACCCAACTGATTACTGATCAGTAGTCAGTAGAATCTAGATATTTCTATTTTATTTATTTTTAAACATATATTAAAATAGATGGAAATTCGGAGGAGTGTTGAAGTTGTAAATTAATTGGAGGATGAAGTATAAAGCCTTGGTTAAATACTCCATCACAAAATTACCGCTATCACTTTAAGAATATGGCATTTACAGAGAAAATACAAATAGTGTGAGCACCATTATAATTTGTAAGAGACACGAAATATAGGTAGGTGTTTCAGTTTGTGTGTTTGTTACAAAGCTAAAAGAAGCTGAATTATTTGGTGATTACTTTAGTAGGATAACTAAACGCTTAAGGTAATCTGGGGGGAGGGGGTGGAATACCTTCAAAAAAATGCAATAAAGCATAAATATCCAAGAATTTACTATAGTAGTGTTACTTGGCTACAGTTAGTTACCTTGGCTTGTGGACCTCAAACTGTTCTTGTCGCCTTTGTAAGAGTGACTTGTCAGCACAATCAACATTCATTATATTCTTAATTCTCTCTAACGATAATAGTATACAATTAATTTATTGGTGCAACCACTGATCCATAGGAAAATAATTGGACTTGTGTCCCACAAAATTAAATTTGAATGAGATTACTTAATTACTTGATAAAAAACTTAAATTCGGTTTGAGTTAACTTCATGTTATTTACAGGAAGCGTATGTAGTCTCGCAGAAGAATGTGAAACCCCTAAATAGGCACCGGCTTCCAAAACCAATAGTTTTCCATGACAGTCGACTGGTCCAACAGCCGACGCCACTAACTGCCCTGTTCATCGTCCTCTGGATTCCATTTGGTTTTATCTTGGCATGTTTGCGTATAGCTGCCGGTTCACTTCTTCCCATGCCATGGGTTCGTAATGCCTTCTGGGCCCTTGGAGTACGTGTAATTGTCAAGGGGACACCGCCACCGCCAGCTCAACAGTCAGCAAATCAATCTGGTGTTCTCTTTGTCTGCTCTCATCGTACATTGCTTGATCCGATATTCTTGTCTGTGGCATTGGGACGGCCTATAGCTGCTGTCACCTATTCATTGTCTTGTTTGTCGGAGTTCCTGTCACCAATCAAGACTGTTAGGTTGACACGTGACCGGTCGAAAGATGCAGTTATGATCAAGGAGTTGCTTAGAGAGGGGGATCTCGTGATCTGCCCCGAAGGGACTACATGCCGCGAACCATTTTTGTTGAGGTATGTTTGCAAAAGTACATGCCCTAATCATACTATATTAATTTTGAGCTCATACAAATATCCGCTCAACTAAATTTATAACATGGGACAATAAGCAAACAATGTAGCTATTTGAAATACGAAAAACAGAGGAAAAAAAAAAGTAATGGAGCTATTTGAAAGAAACACTGGTTCCTTCATCAGGGTTAATTAGGGGGTAATATTAGACCTTCACAAATATTAATAATTCTTTTCTTGTTTGTTAAAACAAGATTTTCCTCGTTGTTTGCGGAGCTCACTGATCAGATTGTACCAGTGGCGATGGAGAACCACATGACTATGTTCCATGGTACAACTGCAACAGGATGGAAAGGAATGGACCCATTTTACTTCTTCATGAACCCGAGCCCCATTTATGAGGTCACCTACTTGAACAAGTTACCAGCAAAGTTGACATGCACTGGTGGCAAGTCGAGCCATGAAGTGGCAAACTACATTCAAAGAATTATTGCCTCCACCTTATCTTATGAGTGCACCACCTTAACAAGGACAGACAAGTACAGAGCTCTTGCAGGGAATGACGGGGCTGTGGCTTCTAAGCCCAAGGTTGCAAAGAGAAAAATCATGGGTTGCTAAAATTTCTAGACATGCCGGTACAAGTGTTGCAAAGATGTGAAAACTGTAACATATTTCAGAATTTTCTTTACTAGTTTGGGTTATTTGGATTCAGAATGAGAAAACTTTTGTATCATACACAGGTGTTGGTCCTTGAGGGCATTGACCGAAAGGAAAATCATGCCTCCTAAGTCATAACCATTGTAACTTTTGAGAGTAAATATGGACTTGTTATTAATTTGATCCGCTGATATTACACATTAGCATCTACTCATATGCAAAGTGCCCAGATTTAATTACCAAGACCACAAGTCAAAACCTCGTGCAATTTCAGGTCTATCTATCAGCCCCAAAAGGAAAAATAAAAGAGTACACTGCACAAGTAACACAAACCTCTCTACTTAGAAAGTCTTCAGACTGAACTAAAACCACAAAGAACCTCTCAATCTTATCTACATGTATGCAATGACACCCCACATCACTACTGAGAGCAAGCACCACAACTTTTCTTGCAAAAACCTGGAGATTTTTTATTCCCAACCATATAATTTGGGTTCTTTGCACACTCTCCGACTGCAGCCCACTGTGCGCACTGTTCATTCTGGTCCTCACACCCATCAGCTGACTGTTGCGGCATGACCCGGTCAAAGGACCTGACGTGGATCCATTTTGTGGCGGACCATTTTTCTCCCTTTACAACAGGACAGCTCCCATGTAAACTGCTTTCATCTGTGGTTGCGTCAGGGTGTAGACTGAAGAATAGGAGGGCGTCACCCTTTCTGGGTTTCACTGTGCATCCAGTTTATAAAGATAGTTGTTACAAATACTGACCCCTTCATTTCAAGTTTAATGTGGTTTTGGTTTTCTCTTTTTGGCAATTGTTTTGTCTTTTCAGGGCATTACTTGGCCACCATTTTATTTTGAAGTTCTTTATGTAACTTATGATCACCAGTGCTTACTAATAGTTGCATAATATTAACACAAGTACCTGAATAACCATTTTTCGCACAATCAGACCACGTGTCATCCTTTGGCTGGGAAAGTTTTCCCTAAAAAAAAATTATGCAAAGTAATTTCAGTCACCACGAAGTGTCACCTGAATATAAATAAAAAGGAATTGATATTTGTTCAAGAAAGTTGTTATATGTCAAAGAAGCCCAGGGAAGGAAGTTAAAGTTATTCACATGGTCTTTCAAGGGGCTCACTTTACTCATATATATTGTTTGAAGTCAGGAAAGGACGTTAAAATAAATAACTTTCAATGGTGAGGCCATGGTACCATGCATAGCACGGGATTGATCCACACTAAGGATCAATATTTTCATTTTTTTAAGTTTAAATAGTTGATTTGAATCATTCCACATTATTTCCATATGAAAATGTACTTGCGGACTAAATTTTACATTTTTTAAAATTTTCTTACTACTTTTTTTAGACAAGTAGAAAATCACTTGATCTAAAGATATTAAAAAACTGTGATTTTCTACCTGTCTAAAAATATAGTAAAAAAATTCTAAAAAATGTAAAATATGGTTTCAAGTTAGGGGTGTCAATGGCACCCGTTTACCCAACCCGTATCATATCCGAAAACACGGGTAAGGGTAATTTTTTTTTTCTGTTAGCTAATCGGGTACGGGTAAGGGTAATGATTTTTTTTCGTTATATTACCCGTTTTCGTATAAGATGATTTTAAAAAAAAATTATATATATAGATATATATTTGTATGAAGTGATACATGATACAATAAAATTTTGTATTTTATTAAATTTTCATAATAAAAATTAGTTGTATTCATTATTTTTTTTCTTATTTTGAAAAATATTTTATCGAAAGCACAAATCAAAATGTTAATGACACTTTTTTATCCGTTTACCCAACCCGTACTGTATTCGAAAAAACGGGTAAGGGTAAAGATATTTTTTTGTTATCATAACAGGTACGGATATGAAAATATCTCCACCCGACCCGTATCGTACCCGTTGATACCCCTATTTCAAGTACATTTTCATATGGAGTTCATAGCGAATGGTTCAGATCGATTGTTTGGACTTTGAAAATGGAGATATTGATCCATAGTATGGACCAATATGCGATATGCATAGTACCATAGCCTCACTCAATTTCCAATGGTTGAAAACTTACTAGACAACCCAATGGACAACTTATAAATGACCCAATATACTCTCAACCTTTCAGGTTACATGTTAGGAAACTTTCCAAGAGGGAAGAAGGAAGCAAACAAACCTCAGAATTAGGAAAAATGGTCTCTCCACCTTTCTCGATATTAGACAGGTACATTAGTACAGTCGCAATTCTATGGCCACCAAGTGCCTGATTATTCTTGTCGTGAAAATAATCAAAATGTGGTTCATACTTTTCGCCATTCTCATAATGCAATATTTGAATTGACTCCCCATTCTCTGAAAAACGTAAAAAAAACATAAGATAAGGATATCACTAACAGATCTAAGGCAGATCAAAAAAGAGGGTTTTACCTTCTGGTATGAAAGTCCAGGTTGATATCCTTTGCTCTATTGCAGCCACGACATCATCCTTAGAAATAAAAAGAAAAATTATGATGAGTTACAACTTGAAGAGAAGTTCAAGAATTGCAAATTACTAAAAAATTCACCCTCTCATGCTATGATACCATGATCAATACCTTAAATATAATTAAGACTAAGCTGCCTGTAGCTACTGAAGTCTAGATTTAAACTTTTAGAAGTAAAACAGATTGGTTCAAGTGAGCGTGAAGAAATAAATGCAACTTGTATTCCATTAACTTAATAAACAATGCAAAGTAACTATCGCAAAATTACTTCATCACCAGAACCATTCCAAAATTCATACCAAATGGTAAAAGTTGGTACTACCATGTGATGATAATGGTAAGCTAACAGTAATTATGGCCGAGTGTGGCCCATTGGTTCTAATATATCACCTAACATGTCATGGACCACTTCTGCCACAACTGGAATTTACAAAGAAAAATAACTAGGACTAGGAGCTTGAAGTTTTTGTGATTGCCAAAGAAAGATTTATCCAAAGGAAAGCAAAGTTTATGTAATTATTTTCAGGAAAGTATGGAAACAGCTCACACATTATAAAATTGAAACACAATTCCCATATGAGATAACTAGATCAACTTAAAGCACTTTATTTTACATATGATTCATAGTTCAACTACTATAATTATATTTTTGAACTTTTACAATAGAGTGAGCATACAATGGTACTACAGCTAAATGGCATACTCCCCCAAAATCCCAATAAACAATTTGAGTTATCCAAAATTATGTTTAATTGATTTCATTACCTGATGCTTCTCTAAGAACATTCCAGAGCTGGTTCTGACCTCACTTGCAACACTCTTCCCCGATTCATTATCGGCGACCATTGATTTCTCCAGCTTATCCTTCGCCTTTGATCGATAGTTTAACAAAACAAAAAGAAATTAACACCTGACCTCGACCTATTACGCAGGTAGAATGAATATAACCGGAATTCAAATTTCACTAACCAGGGTAATGAGGTGATCGCACTCATCATCAGAGAGGAATCCCTTGTAGAGAAAAGCGCGAGGATTCCATGAGAGCTGGGTCACTCGCGTGGGGTTGAACACCGCACGTGTAAACTTGGCGTCGGATCTGGGGAGGGCGAAGGAGATTAAGAACAGAATAGAGAGGAAAAGAAGAGAACTGTCCGAGAAGGAAGCCATTGCTGAGACTGGAGAGGGAGGGAGGGAGGGAGAGAGAGAAGAGACTTCAATTCATCGATTTAGCGATGTGTCAAAAACGACGAATCTAGATCTTTCATTAACCGAGCCCGTATATCAGTAACGGGTGGACTCGGTCGGATTTATTCAGTTTTGTAATGGATCTCTGATAGTGTGAGTTACCACATTTTTAATTTATGATTAATCATTGTAACGAAGAAGCTTCTAACTTGTATATTTAAAAAATAATAATTACTATTAATAATTAAAAAAAAAAAAACATAAACCAGCCATGGCGGATCCAGAAAATTCGAGCGGGGACAAGAAAATAACAAATTATTTTTAAATAACTAATTGGGTTCAAACTAATTAGTTAATTCTAATAAATATAAATTTGAAACTTAATTTGTATCTATGGTCATAAAGAATTCAAGTAAATTACGGCTTTGGACTTTTCAGAGGACTCAAAATTATTTTTAGTAGACAAATTTTGCGAGCATGTATGTCTTCTACAAAATTTTAAAATTACAGTTGGATATTAATTGTTATATTTTTCAAAATCTATAAACAATATATTTTTTTTATTTTGTAGTGTATTCTGTATTTTAGTCAATAGAATTTAAGTTCAATATTTCTCTAGCTGGGTTGCGACACAACCAAAAAAAATAGAGAGTCTTGTATATTATACATTTTTATTGAAAAAAAAAGATTAAATAAAAACTGGAGGTCAAACTATCTAACTATTCAATATCTATGTTATTACAATAAATAATTTCTCTCATTCATATTTTAAATTCATTACCTCACACATCACAGTATTATAATATATTGAATGACACATCACATTATTAGACTTGAAGCAATGCAAGATGTTTCGCTGATTCTTTTTTAGGTAGGTAATGTATCATTATTTTTGTATCATAATTATATTTTGTATTTTTATCTATGTTTTCAAAATTCAAACAGTCGATCGAACTGCTCAGTATGATTTTCATATTAAAATGTATTTAGAGACCGAATTTTATATTATTTTTTAAATTTTTACTATTTTTCAAATAAGTACAGAATTATTGTTTTTAGATTGTCCATATAAGATCTTGTTGACCTATATAGATCAATTATTTTAATTTTAAGAACCAAAAAATAAAAATGTAAGACATGATTACAGCACTAAATAGAACATTTTAACCTCAATCAATGTCAATTATCTCTTGTAATATGATATTTTTATAGGAAAAGCGTTAGATTTTTTTTCTTTATCATGTAAAAAGTTATGGTTGGCATAGATTATTATCTGATGGAAAAAAAATAGATTGACAATCTTTTTAATTATATAAAAAAGTAAATATGGAGATATTTCCTCCTTGAGAGAGATTCAATGACCACAATTTTAATTGTTTATATATAATAAAAATTTAGACCCCAAACAATAAATGTGACCATGGAGAAAAGACGACATGATGCAAGATGAAAAGTCTCAACTCTAAATACATGATTGCAATGAAGTCAGAGTCTCACAGATCCTTTGTATGGACTAGAATTTTGTTTATGTTTAATTTATCTAAATCTTAAAACATATTACTTATTTACTATGCCCCAAAAATTAGAAAAGATTAATAAAAAAAAAACAAGAAACATATACAAGCAAGAATTATTCTCTACAAAGATTTTTAGATTTTTTTTTATTCTATAGATCTTCTCCAAATATCTGATTGCTTGGTGAAGAATACAATTGAATGGCAATATCATAGGACGAGCATAAGGTGAAAACGGAGCGGATAATGCTGATATTATATCTGCATCCGTCGGATAATAAGCGGATACGAATACGGATAGTAAACGGATATCAAAATTCAAAATCAAATCCGCCTTAAACGGATACGGATACGGAACGGATAGTCCACGGATACGGATTCGAATACAGATATAAAACGAATAACGGTCGGATAATTAAGATATATGAACTTCTAAGATACAAATATTAATTAAAATATTAAATATAAATATTAATAAACTTATAAGATATAGGAGATAATCTATTCATATAATATATATATCAAATAAATGAATGGTAACAAAAGATGTTGTGGTATAGTGATTTGAAGCTTAGTCCAAAGGCCTTGAGATGGAATGACATGAGTTCAAATCCCACCTATATCAAATATTAATTCCTCTTTTATATGGGTCCGGTCAAACTATCCGAATTCGGATAATCCGGATATCCGCTCCGTTTAGGACTCCGAATCCGGATCTTCTATGGATTTCCGATAATTATCCGAATCCGTATTCGGGAATTATCCGAAGCGGATATCTGTCGGATTTCCGATAATCTTATATGCGGATACGAAGCAGATATCCGCCGGATAATCCGGCTCCGTTTTCACCCCTAGATGAGCAGGTTGCAGGACAAAGTTGATACTAGATTGTCAACACATAAGGTCCGAGTGAAAAATATTTCATATCCCTATTCTTTGAGAACTTATTTTGATTGTAACTTGAGTTTTGTTGATACGGATTAGTTTGATCTGTATCCTACTTTTATTGTCAAGGACAATGTATAATAAACAAAATAAAATAAATAAAGAACAACGATATATATATCTAATATAATGAGAAAGATGTAAATATGTATATCTTTTGTTGTATTCATCCTACTTCTACTATTTAATTTTTTTAATAACAAATTTTTTTAAATTTATATGTCAAAATAGATATATATTATTTTTTAATGTACAATTTTTTTATGTACAAATAAATGATTATTATTTTTAAACTTTATTATTATCTGAATCAATGAGTTAAAAAATTAATACTTAAAAATTATCCACATCAATCAGATCAAAGTAAAAATGTCACTCTTTTACATGTCTAAAAACAAAGACACCATCCTCAATAAAAATACTAAAATTTATAATATATTAATAATTTAATATAGACAAATAAAGATAAAGACATAAATAATTTTGTTTGGATAATGTTTGTAATTATATTGGTGCTTTCAGCTTTCTCCTCCCTCAAACGCCTTTTCTTCTCGTACCTCTTTTATTCTCGTCTCTATTCTCTCTCACTGTATTAATTATTTCTTCTTTGCTCCTTTGTTTTCTTTTTCTTTTATATGATTTTCTTTCTTTCACTGCGATATTCTTATTTTTCGGATGATTGTATCTCTGATGATGGTTCCTCTGACCAGCGGGTTAGATGTTGCCAATTGCCAATTGCCATTTTCAACTTTGGCAAGATCACAGCTTTTAGCATCATCATGCTAGTGTGAACATGGGGCTCGATCAATGTAAACACTACTACAAGTACGTATGAAACGGATTCCAAATTTCCAACAATGTAAACAGAGGTGTTGTTTCCTGGCTCATGCTAACTTCGGATCCAGGTGTCACATGCTCCTCAAACGCGGTCAGTCAATCTAAGCAGTGTTGTCTAATCTCATCTTCAAATATCTATACATGTTTAAGATCTTTCACTACTTATCTGCAATACATCTATATTATACGAAAATAAAACTACATGTCTACTAGTCAGCTAATCAATTAATTATATGAGCATGACAAAAAACTTTTAGTTAACTCATATATTGCTAATGTGTACTCTCTTTTTTCTGCATGTGTGAACATACACTTTATATTGTTGAATAAAAACCTACGAGCAGTTTTGTATGCATAGTAACACCGTGAAAGCAAAACAAATTTTAATATTGTTTGTTTGTTCACTTTTAATAAAACCTCAATCACTAGTACACTAACATTCTCTGTATCAAAATGTAAATGAATAATGAATAGAATTCTCCAAGAAAAATATTTTTACTTGATTTGATCGGATGAATTATTAAAACTTGTATTGACATGCAATAATCGAATTTGAAGCTATGTAGTAGGTTGAGAGAATAATTTTCACTTGTATATTCATATCCGATAAATTAGTAACATTTTTATCTTATTTCTTTATAATGATATATTACAGAAAATATTATCTATTAAGAAAAATCTAAGTATCAGTCCATGTTTTTAACAAAATAATTAATCCAGCACAGATAATGATTGAATTCGTCTATTAGTTAAGAGCTATGATTAAATTTTCTTAAGTGGCATTTGAAAAAAAAATACATACTCAAATTAAGTAATTAGCACAACCCCTTATTCCAACAAAATAAAAATTGCATTTGTTTTTTTTTTAAAAAGGTTTTCGTTCACACTGTTCTGTCTACAGTTTGTCCACAAACCTTATCCCAAGTTATTCAGTTTGCCTTCCAAACAACTTTTAACGGTTCTCCAAACTAACTTTCTGTTTAAAAAAAAATCTACAAAACTGATCGCTCTCTTGTTCAATGAATCAATCTACAAAAATAAATCTGATCGGTCTCTCTCTCAGATAGCGGAGGAGATCAAGGTGACCACTGCTGCCCCCCATCTCCCTCACGCTCTGACCGCCGTACACACGAGATCCACACCAACGCTCCGGTCAAGCCATCTCTGCCCAATCAGATCGTCATCGTTAGATCTCACATCTACATTGAGATCGACCACCACCCATTGGCAGACGAGACCACCTCCGCCCCGTCAGGTTGCGCGCTTACTCCACGATGGTTCGACAAAATAGATCTATTTGTCTCTGTGCCATCGTTCTCTCTTCTCTTGTTGTTCCTTCTATCTACTCCCTCCGATCAAGGTCACGTAATTTCATTTGAAAGAAGAAACTCTTCTCTCAATTGATCAAATCGGGTTAACAAAAGTAGTGAATAGATGAAAATATTTGCTTCAATCAAGTGCTGGTTTGATTTCAGCTTGCTACGAACAGTGCATGCGTCGTTTCAAGCTTTGGTAAGAAATATTGCACATTATTTTCTTAGATTAGTCAAAATTTTCTTACTTAATTTTTATAAAATAAAGTAAATGTCCTCTACTCATTTTTGTCAGTATTTGCAATCAATCCGAGTTGTGACGGAGTTTAAGTGTAATTTGATTGATCTATTTGTTTTTTCTATTTTGATCATTTCAATTTGGATTTTCACGTCACGTGCAAATGCAATGAGAGTGGAGATTCATATGAGTTTCTATTTGTTTAATTTTTGTATTTCTTATTCCTTTTGTGTTTTCGTTATGCATCATGTTATCATACTATGTGTTTGTTTTCTCAAATTAAATTGATAGTGGGGTAGATTTTTATCTAGATCGAATGAACATTATGTAAAAGGAGTATATATAATACTATAACAGTGTTGTTTCATGAGTAGACTGAAATGTTATATGCAATAGTTATATCTACCTTGTTACAGTTGCTGAAAGTAGATAGTAATCAGATCTATTATTTGACTATGCATTGATTTGCTTTTTATAACTTATTTCTTGAATGATATGTATTAATTTTCTGGATGATCAAGAGATGCGAATCGAGCTGATACATGTTTTCAATTTTGATAACACTAAACCTCAAGTTTCATAATTTCAACTATTATATATAAAATTACTGATGCATGATTTATTCTGCTAGCGTTTGATTTGAGAATTGTGTTACTAGCGTCTGATCCCCAATTATCATTTGAGAATTATGAACATAGAGAAATTTGCAGTATCTATCTAATATATAGGTTTATAAGATCTATACAATATTTTACAAGATCAATCTAATATATATACAGTATTTGCCGGAGCTCAAAGGGGGAATAGGTTCGGGCCTTTTTAAGGTGATCCTAGTTGGGAAGGTCGACCAGGCGCTGATGTAGCACCATCTAAGGAGCGGTAAGGAGATCGTGATCTTCTTCCTCGTAACCGTTGGAATTCGCAACAACTGTCGGTCCAGCCGCTGCTCTAACCACTGAGATAAAAAGAGACGATTTGAGAGAGGTGATCAGGAGCATAACCGGGTTATTTTACAGTATTCACCTTGTAATTTTACAATATGCATCTTGTTGTAATTTTATGGCTGTGTTGAACAGATGCTATTGAACTGATATGTTTTGTTGAGCAATCGTGTATTACAGTTTGGAATTGTCATATCTGTAGTTAAGATGTGTCAGTTTACAGTATTGAGCTATTGTTGTTTTTATTTTTTGTGTTTTTATTTTGAATATTTTGGACGTTGTATACATGCAATTGATTTATAGTTTAGATATAACAATTTTACAGTATTGATTTTTTGTAGGTTGTATGTTTTGTTTTTGTAGTTTAAGTTGACAGTTTTATAGTATTGAAATTTTGTATTTTTTACATTTTGTTTTATCGTTTTCATCTGCTTATTTTACATCATTGAAATTTTATAGTTTTTACATTTTGTTTTCACAGTTTAAGTTGACAATTTTACAGTATTGAAAATTTATACTTTTTAAATTTTATTTAATCGTTTTCATCTGCTAATTTTACATTGTTAAAAATTTATAGTTTTTACAATTTAACTTGAGATTTTTACAGTATTAAAAATTGATATTTTTCAATATTATATTTTATTGTTTTCATCTGTGAATTTTGCATGACTGCAATTTTATAGTTTGTACATTTTATTTTTATAGTTAAAGTGGTCAATTTTACAGTATTCATTATTTTGATGATTTATTTGTGTGTTCATTAAATAAAGAAAAAAAATATTTTGAAAATTTAATTTTGTCGAAATAACTGCCAATAACCAACACTAACTGCCAATAACTTCCTATAACTATAATTTTTGAAAGTACAGCAAGTGGTCCCTTTGAAAGTATATTTTTTTGTTCTGTTGTGCAAGTTGCATTTTGTTTCTAACAATCTTGGGACCACTTTGAATACTAAATGATTGATATTTTATAAACTGACATATTTTATGTGATATATTGTGTAAATATAATGTATGAAGGAATAGTTTTACAGTATTTGCGAAGATCAAATGTCAATTTTTCTGTAAATAAATTGCGGACAACAAGCTGTGGACAATTAGACGCTTCCTTTTTTTTTCTTTTTTTTTATGTATAATCTCATTGCCGGACCAGATTCATCATGGAAAAACCGAGTCTACCTAAATTTACTCGTGGAAGGGGTTTAGCTTTATCTAGGGTTTTAGCGCCTCCTTCCTCTTGGACCTGTCGTCCTCAACCAACCAAACCCTAGAGCCTCAACATTGTCTTCCATCTCTACTTCACTCTCGCTCATTCTGGACAAGTGATCCCCGATCTTGTCCAATTCCCATGGACCGGTATCAGAGGGTGGAGAAACCCCGACCCGAATCAGCCATAAACGAAAATGAGATCCGAATCACCGCTCAGGGCCCCATCAGGAATTACCTCAACTATGGTACTAGTCTTTTGCAGGTTTAATGCGTCCCGATACTCTTTTTTAGTTCTCACAATTTGGTATCTAGATGATTTGGTCGACAATAAGTGTTCTGATAGTAATTAGTACCAGTATCATTTTACCAATTTAGCAATGCAAAACCTCAGAAAAACTCTGGTAATGTAGAATTACTGAAACCTAATATTATATTTTAGGAATGGGAAATTAAACTACAGAACCTAGTTGACCTGTCCACTTTAGCTTTTGAGTAATTTCTACGTTGCAGTGAAAATTTGTAATTTTTTCATGCTCTAATTCTACTTGCTGTCAATTATATTCCTCGTCTTGCTTAGAAGCATGCATATGCATATATTTATCATATGTTAGTTATTTTGTTCTGTATTTTCATTGCTTGCCAACAAGGGGGTACATTTTAATGTTAGGCTGAGCTCATTTTGTTTTATTTTTTTGCCAACCAGGAAAAAGGAGCTAAAGAGATTGTGTTTAAAGCAATGGGCCAAGCAATTAGCAAAACTGTCCCAATTGTGGAGATCATAAAGGTTGGCTTGTGATTTCTCCTAAAAACAGTACAATAATCTTTATCATTATGTTTTACAAATTACAACGAATGGTTTCTAGCTGGTGCAAACTCTGTTTTAGCAAGCATTACATCTGAAGTTTATTCAACCTTTACGGGGATTACTATTTTCCATGGATCAGTACCCTTCTGAAAAGAATTGCACTGCCCAAACGATTAAGGATCTAATTAATTTTTTAATATTTTTCAAATACAGAAACGGATTCCTGGTTTGCACCAAGATACCTCTATTAGTTCTGTCAGTATAACTGATGTGTGGGAACCCATTGAAGAGGGCCTTGTACCGTTAAGTCTTTTCTTCTTTAAATCTTTTTCCTCGTACTATATTTTTCTGGTCAATGTTTTTAATGTTTGGAGTTTTTATATTGCAGTTTGGAGATGACACGTCATGTTTCTATGATCTCTATCTCCTTATCACCTGCCGAGGTCGACAAAAATTCCCCCGGGTTAGCAATTTTGTCCTCAATTTCATTATTGCCAAGGACACTTGTGCTTTAGCATAGGAGCTGTTGTGCAGATTTTAGCAGGCGGTATGTGATATTTGGCATAGTGTTGGTAATTTATCACTGGTTTGAACTGTTTAGGAGAGTATTTTTTACTTTCACATGAGTACAAGTCTGGAGATATCTTCTTTTCATGTTTTCCAATTTTCAACTCATAATGTATTTCTTGTGTAGGTATCAAGCTCCAGCTCAAGTAGAGCACCATTCAAGGCAGCCAAGAAGATACCCACAACTGCAATATCAACCGATACAATACCAACCACGACAAAATCAAGGTTGGGATTTATTAATGCACCGTTAATTGCCTTACTGTTCTCTTATACTTGCTCATCATGCTGAAAAAAAGCCTAAAAGTAAAATGCAGTACCATATTGAAAAGTTTGATTACATAGGCTTTAAGAGAAGTATATATATAAAGTAAATTTACAAGAGTTAACAGGAAGCTGGTATATTAGAGAGCATTCAGAGTACTGTACAAAACACGGTTAGAGATAAGATTATTCTAAGATTATTCCAAATAATTATTGTTTATTAATATAACTTGTGATTTTGCATTATTTGGATTTTATTTTCATTACAGATTATGGAAGAGGAAGAGGCAGAGGAAGGGGGAGAACAAGGAGGGGTTGGGGAAGTAGAGGCGGGTATGGTGGAGGGTATGATAACAACCAAGGTGGTGGATATAGAAATCGGGACGACAACCAGGGTGGCGGGTACGGTAATCAAGGTGGGTATGGTGGTGGATACGGGTATAACCAAGGCGGCTATGGTGGTGGTTATGCCAACCAAGGAGGCTATGGTGGGGGTTATGCCAACCAAGGTATCTTATCTATGATATTTATATCTACTCTTGGAGTTTGTACACTTTTACTGAAATATTGTTTTAACATAATATCACTTGCCTTTTCTTTTATTTTGTTAGAAAATGGTGGATGGAACCCAAATAGGAGTCGGGGTGGCCGTGGAGGTAGAGGCTACTAGAATTATGGAGGTATGGACCCTTTATTTCCTTATATGCATACTATTCAAAACGAGAAACTAGAAATGAGAAATGTCATGTATACTGCTGTTAAACATTAGAAGCAAGAATTTTTTTTCTTCCTAATCTGAAAATGCAAAAGGTTACAATGATTATATCTCCCATGACTATTATATCCAAGGGGCCTTTGAGATGCCCACAGTTAAATGGGAATTTAGAAGTTATTCCAAGACATGAATGTATGCTGATCATACTTTATTAAAATATAATTCATGTAGGGTATGAGCGGGGACAGGTAGGGTATAAGTGGGGAAGAGCTGGGAGTGGGCCTGGTGCTAGAGGGTATATTCGTGGCAGGGGAAGAACAGGTGGGCGTGGTAGAGGGAATCAGTATTAGCTTTGTGTATGATTTTCCAGTATTATTAGCTTTTTATATTTTTTTCCCCCACAACATGGCCTTGTACTAGAGAGATGCTGTTAATTTTCTTTTTCTCTACCATGCTTCAGGCATGTCGTGATGTGCTTTGTTGGGACTTGCTCTGTTGTATGTTGATTTTGTAGGGCTCTAGTTAACAATCTTGTTTATTGTTAATTTTCATCAGTTTAGCCCAAAAATTGCCGTCTTTAATGGTTGACTGCTGAGCGTTTCTTGTATTTGGAAGATAGATAATATCGACAGTGCTGTTTTGGCTTCATGCATCACACAAGTCTGTATTTTTTTTTAATTTGATTCTATTGTCTTTGTGTGTGCTGTGTGAAGCTAAAACAGCGCTGTCAATATCTTCTTCCTTGGAAGATGGATTGACAGGATTTTTGTCAAGGAGTTGTCAAAAATACTCGACTTAAATTGTTTGACAAAGAGGGCAGTGAGTGCCAATAAATTCATTTTAGCAAGGTGAGGAATGAATCAGCGGTAAAAGTGATTTAGTTAGCTTGCATGTTCATATATTTTAAGCCCTAACATTCCTATTTCCAAATAACCCGATTGGAAGTTCTCCGAAGAGTATTTATTGTGTTCATTTTTTTCCTCAACACGACAATAATTTAATCTTAAATGACACACTATATTAACAAAAAAACACTGGTCCTAAAGATTATGAACAATTTGAAATAAAGAATTAGCTTGTTGGTCTAGTAGCAAAGGTAAATAGGGAAGGTTGTAGTTAGGCTTGCTAATGAGCTCAGCTCAGCCCAGCTCGGTCATGTAACAAAACAAGCAGTTAGTTTAAGCCTTCGACTCAGCTCGAACTCGAAAAATAAAAAATGATCCGCTGATACAGTGATACATGGCTGCTTGTAGGCCTGATAGAACTATCGTTTAGAAATATTCTCACATTATATTATTCTAAGTTCACCGCCTAATAGAATTATTCTCAAATTCACCCAAAGTAACTTAAATTTTGAGAATAGATCCGGATCATCAGATCTGTTTTGAAACGAATATTGAAGAGACCTAGATTCTAATCGAACGGTTCTTATATAGAATTAAAATGAGTTAAACACTGGTAGAGTTGGAGTGTAGTTCATGGGATTGGCGAGGGATTGAGATTTTTCTCCAGTTAACATGTTGACTTCATCTCCATTAGTTGATTATGTTGGAATGAATTATAATCATACTTGTAATTGGTAGTCTTTTTGGTGGGTAATATTTTTTTAAGAAAAAATTATTTAAAAATAATAATTATTTATAGGTTATTTATTTTATTAGAGGGTTCAATTCTATATATAAATACCAATATATTAATTCGTACGAACATCTGACTCCCAGTATTTGCTCGGTGAGTGTCCATTAGAACTAAATGGAGAGATTCAGCAACGAGTATTGGTTTGGTACAATTCAGCAACGAGTACTCGGTTGGAGATGGTCAGTCTATTTCGTTTTGGTACGATTCATGGAATGGGGGTACCGATCAGATCCCCAAAGGATGGTATTAATAGGCCCCAATTACAGGGTGCGTCTTTAAAGGAAATTCTGACAAGGTGGCCATTGATAATTCCTGTACCAGTTGATGAGTTCCCTGATTTCAATGACCAGCAAGATTCTCTTCTGTGGCGCTGGAAACATGATGATTTGTACACATCCGCATCAGTCTACAAGGCTATTTTATCATGTCGGAAGATAAAATGGCGGTAAACAATCATTTGGCAGAGTTTGGCACCATCTAAGGTCATGATTTTTGCTTATCTTTGTTTGCATACATGGCTTCTCACAAGGGATATGATGCTTACACGAAACTTTAATTGCAAAGAAAAGAAGTGTCCCATGTGCTCGGTATCCTCTCTAGAGACCCTCTATCACCTTTTCTTTGAATGCTGGCATGCAAGGCAGGTTTGCGACTGCATGGGGGGTATACTGTTCCAATCGGACACAGTTCAGAATACTTGGGATGCCTCTTGGAAATTTTACAAACGGACAACACATGAGGAGAAGAGGGTATGGGCCACAAGATTCATGGGTGTTCTTTGGGGCATTTGGAAGCAAAGAAATAAATTCATTTTTAAGAAGAATAGGTTACCTCTGAAGAATTTAGCATTGCTGCAGGGAGGAAAATGAGTTATGGTTGAGATGTGCTATAAGAGGAAGGGTTACAATAAGCAATTGATGTGCCTTTGACAGGGGTAGAAATTATTTTATTTTGTTGTTATCTAGTTGTTAGGATTTTGTTGTACTAAATACATCTAATTTTTAAACTTGGTAGCTTCTACCAAGCATTTCAAAAAAAAAAAAAAAAGTATTGGTTTGGTACAGAGAGAAAACATTGGAAGTTGTTACAGTACCAACAATCCACTACATTGTATATCCAACCAAAAAGTGTACTACCTAGCTATCCTGATGACACCACGAGAGTAGATATAGTGGACACGTGTCTAACAATAAGTGGACCATTAGGATCGTCGAACATCCACCTGTTGTAGGAAATCTGATACGAATTTGTACAGGGAGAAGCGAAACTGGAGATCGACGGAGAGCAACGGAGTGAGAGTTCTACTGACAGGGAGAAGCGAAGGAATGGTTCGACTCATAGCTCTGCTCGAATCAGATCGCTCGCTAAGGGAAACAGAGATTTATTTCGAGTTGGAGCCGAGTTTGGGCTTAACTCGAATTGAGCTCAGCTCAATTTGACTAGTGGTTTGTAAACGGGCCGGGCCGGGTGGACCGGGCAAAACCCGTGGCGGACGACGGGTAGAACAGGCACGGGTTCACGGATTTTTTTTTCAAAAACCCTCTACTGCCCATTTCAAATCCGTGCCCGTCTCGGGTTCGAGGCGGGGTGGTCTGGGTTCACGGGTAGGCCGGTCCGGTCTGGTTTCTTTTTCTTCCCTTTTTTCTGTTTTTTTTTCTGTTTTTTTCTGTTATTTTTTCTGTTATTTTTTCTATTTTTTCTTTTCTTTGTAAACCAATAAATTATATATCAAAATTCATTTGACATGGTTGCATATTTCAAATCAATAATTTTTGTTATAATAAATTATAAATCAAAATTACTAATTATTTTAAAATAATGTTACTTAAATCAATTACTTTAAAACAATAAAATCAAAATCAAAAATTTCTTAAATCAATTACTTTAAAAATAATTATGAATTATTTTAAAATAATAGATTTAAAAACAAAAGTTACCCTCCTCCTTTATTCCGGACTTGGGACCGGCTATGTAAAATAACTTTTTTTTTGTTAGTAATTCTTCTTTAAAATGAATAATTTAAAAACTAATTGAAATGTTTAGAAATTTATAATTTAAAAAATAACCATAAAGATTAAAAGTCTCATCATATTGTTAGAACCAGCATTTGCATTATCACTATATTGCTAGTTACCAACAGTAAATCTGTTATATCCCGAAATTTTAAAACCTAAATAATTGCACTAATCTAAAATTTTCACTCAAATAATTTTTATTTTTATTTTTTATTTATTAATTAATCCAATGATTGTTTAGAAATTATATTGTCAATTTAAAATATAAACTGAAAGATTTCGTGATATAAATAACTTATGAAATTATGTAAATAAATTGAGATTTAGGATAAAACATAGGACTATAATTAATCGCAATTATTCGCAAAATTCATGAATTGAAAATCTGTTATGAGTTCGTAGAATGTAAGAAAAAGATAATAAAATGATTCGTGTAAACTAAATGAAGAAATAAAAATCTAGATTTAAAGTATAATTATACGAATTAATTGTATGCATAAATTATAAAATTTATAAATCTTGTTTGGTAAATAAATTTTAAAAGTACGAATTATTCGGGCGAATTAATCGTGAAGTTTACAAGAGTTCGAATCGAAATTTTTTTAACCGTAACAAGCCATGAAGCAAATTAAATTAGTTAATGTAAGTTCTAAATTGTTTGAACCATAGGATCACAGCCAGCACGAATCTTGATGAAATCCTTTTAATACACCTCGACTCCTCTCTTCCTTCTTCTCTCTCTGCCACAGGGGACCCCCGACCCCTCCTTTCTCTTTCCCTTCTGCCATTACCTCCTCTCCCGTGAAACCCTAACTCCCTCTCTCTCTTCCTTCACTGATCGCGGCCCCCACTGCCAAGGTGCTCTCTCTCTCTCGTTTCCTTCTGGGCGAAGGATTTGGAATTCGATTTGCCCGTTTTCCCTCTCTCTCGCTGTCCCGTCCGATGTCAGAACACCCACGCCCTCCCTTGACTTCACTGTCCTTGGCGACGAAATTCGCGGCTTCTCCGCGTGGGTCATCTAACCACTCTCTGGGGGTGATTGAACCCTCCTCCTGCCTATCTACGGTTATAAAAGGCCCTCTCTTCCTCGTTTTTTTCTTTTTCTTGGCTGCTATCTTACTCTCATGTGTTGAGAAATTAAATCCTTCCTCCTTTTCTTCTGTTTATCTCTGATTGAGTGAAATTACCCGCATCGTTGAGAATTGCTGTGATATTTGAGTGACTCGGTGCCTTGTTGCCTATTGGCTGTGATTCGAGGGTTTTTGGGAAGGTCGAGAGGCAAGTCGAAATAACTCGGAACCGGCCGTAGCTGCTGAATTATTGTGTAATCAAGCTTTCACGGGTAATTGTCTAATTCATCTTGTTTCTAGTTGTTATACGATTGCTTGTATGCTTGCCGGGTTGTTGTTTTTCCCGGGAGCGACTCGATTGAAATGTTTCGTTGATAATTGATCGAGGCTATGGTGCCTTTTTGCGTGTTGAGAGGCGAGTCTGTACCGGTACTAGTACAGCACTTGTTGTGCTCTCTTTTCTCCATCCTTGTTTCTGCCTCTGTCTGATTCGTGTGTGCTGCCTCGCATGGATTTTTGCATCTATCATGTGCATGGTTTGGCTACCATGTTGTTATTTGTTGACCTCTATCCGATCCCTTTTGCTACTGCCTTTTTCTCTGATGCCTTTGTTGGTTAGCTATGTGGTGCTAATTACCCTCCTTGATTGTTGTGTTGTGGGTGCTTGAGATTATATCGAGTATGGTTTTGTATGTTTACCAGAACATTGAATTAACAGGGGCCTTTTCATAAATTAATAAGATAGAGGGGTGGTTATGCTAATTACCCTTGTTGGTGTAAATAAATTAAATAGAGGGACTGAATTGTAAAATATATAACCTTATGTGATTTGTATGCATTTAAAGGGACTAAAATGTAAGAGGTAATTTGTTTGATATTATGGCCGGCCAGGAATATGAATTATGAATTGGGCCTATGCATTAAAATAGTTACCATTAGGCTTGAAATAAGTTGTTTTAGAAATGGGCCTTATAATAAATAGTTATGGCCGTATGCATATTTTAAAAGGGATTGGGCCTTGAATGGATTTGAGTATGTCATGATATATATATGCTAATAATTGGGCAGAATCCTAAGATATAAAAGAAATTGAAATGGACTTTGGCATTGGAAATAAAATCGGAATTTGGCTTGCCAAAATGCGTAATTGTCGGATTTGAAAACGCGGTTTTAAAAGTTTAAATTTTATAAAGAATCGAATAAAAATCGGATACTTACATAAATTAAAACAGCCAACACATTAAACTAAAATAAAAGTTTTATAAAAAGTTTTAAAGTTAAAATAATTATTTTAAACATTTTTCGAACTTGTACAAAAATTCGTTGCTAATTAATAAAGAATGATTAATTAGCAACGAAAAATATTTGTTATGGACTTAGATTCGAGACGGCTAATTAAACGTAGAAATTAAATTAGTTATAAAAATAATGAACTGCGCGACTTAGGAATAAATTAATTAGAAACACGTAAACTAATTAAGGGTTCGTTTTTAATTTTATAAAATGAATGATACATCTAAAATATAAAATAGCTTAACTATATTAAAACGGATTATAAATTTCGCAATAATCATATAATTAATATATTTTATTAAATTATTTGCCTTAGGGATTTTAATTATAAATTAACTTTCGAAACTGAATTTCGACCCATTGAAAATCAACTAGAGTCCGTTTAAAATAAATCGAGCAAGTAGGAAATTAAAATATATTAGTTAAGTAAAACGCGTGAAATTTACCGTAGCTCTCGAATAATTATTTATTTGTGAATAACATTGAAATTCTACAAGTAATATATCTTCAAATTAAATTATTAAAAATATAAATTAATTTAGGATTAAATTAGATTAATTTAGATCAAAGTGAATGATCAATATCTGACGAACATATAAAGAAATTAAGATTAATTCTAAGCTCAATGACATGAAATTAACTAATTAATATATGCCTAATCGGATCAGTCAGACTGACTGAACCGGTAATTTTATAAAATCGAAATAATTGAGAATTTGATTTGCACATTAATTGGGATGAGGGTTAGAATAAAATTAGCATAGATTTTAATTAGTTTAAATTACGTGATCACAGATCAGTCAACCCCGTACGCGTCCGACCCGTGGGCCGATCCGACTGACCCGCAGATCGGAGCATAGGCGGAGCACGCTGATTTTTAGCGACAGAGACTCCAGCCCCCTCAGGTGTGGGATATCTGAATTATTCTTTTCGTGGGCGTACTCTTACCAGTCGATCCATCTGACCTGACATCCGCACTTTATTTTAAGTAGTTGTATTAAAACTTTAGAGCATGTTTATCCTTTCTGCACTGTATGTAGAATTGCATAAACCCTGAAAAACTCGACGAGCCTTGGTGCACGGGGTCGAGCTCGAGTCGAGCCCCTGATTCCTATTGGTCTGGCCGGACGGTAGAGTTCTTTCCTACTCATGAGGGAAGAGATTAATTTTTTACGACTTGCATTGTATGATTTCTCCTATTGGATATGTTTGGGTGATGAATCGTTAGGCGAGATGACACACCGGATTTTGATATAACCATCGGCTAGTGTGCTGTTCTTGTGGGCAATGCGCGATGTCATTAGGCAATGTGTATCATTGTTCCCTGATCACAGTCCTTGGATTATATTATTCAGATTCTTTTTGGTAAAGGTATAACCATCGGCTAGTGTGCTGTTCTTGTGGAGCAATGCTCGATGTCACTAGACAACGTGTATCATTGCACTCTGATCACAGTCCTTGGATTATATTATTCAGATTCTTTTTGGTAAAGGTATAACCATCGGCTAGTGTGCTGTTCTTGTGGAGCAATGCTCGATGTCACTAGGCAACGTGTATCATTGCACTCTGATCACAGTCCTTGGATTATATTATTCGATTCTTTTGATTCTATTGGCACGGCACGGGGTGATTTGCTTTATCCATATTATTATTATTATTATTATTGTATTTGGACACACAGTGCAATGAGTACTAGATTCCGATTTGATTTATATCTGATATTACACCTTGATTTTATTTTGTGTTTATTTCGCATGTTGGCATAATAGAATAATCGCATCATGACATCATTCAAAAGTATTATAAGTTCTATTAGATATTAATATAGGTTCACACATGTGCATATTTTTAATTGTATTCATTTTATAAAATAAAAGTGCTTTGACCGTAGAGGATCCTTGAGGGGATAATTCTGGGTCACATACTGGGCGATTCGTCGCTCACCCACAAGTTGTTTTGTGGGTTTTAGGTACAGGTTCTGGCGGTCCGCAGCAGGAAATGTCAGGAGCTGTCCCCGAGGGCCACACCACTTGACCTAGTTAGGGTTAGGCTTTTGATTAGGTTTACGAGTCCCGTATTTTCTGTGTTATATATACGGGTTCGATAGATCATGTATCCCCTTCTATAGATGGTGTTTATTTGGATCTGAGATGGATCGAATTATATGTTATGTATGTGTATGTTTATTTATTTGCTATGTGACTGATGCTTGATATTTATATTATTTTGCTTCCGCTGCTGTTTGATTTATTATTTATGATTAGCCTTGCGTGCTTAATGATTAATTAAGCACGAGGCGAGGTTGATCACACCTTAATCCAAAATTCCTAATTTGGGGTGTGACAAAATCAATTTTACGTGATAACATTTCTAACATACTCAAATAGTATTATTTTTATATGCAGCAAAAAGATTTACAACATTATTCAAATATACGTATATGTATATGTATATATAATATAGAGGTTGGCTACTGTACTTACATAAGCATATGAGAGTATATGACTATATGCTTATAAGTCATTTTTTCGTTTTTAAAATCCAAAAATTCGATCTGAACCGTTAGATGTGATCTCTATATTGAAATGTGCTTGGAGACCAAATTTTATATTTTTCTGATTTTTTTTACTATTTATTAAGTCACTTTGAAAATACTGATTGTTGTATGTCTATCGTTGAACGAAAACTTAAACTGAATTTTTGAGGCACTAAACGGCTTTTTTTTTTAAATTCTGATGCTTCGGATGTGACAATGCCCAAAATTAGATCCGTCTCGTCCCCCTTTTCCGAAAAGTGGTCATACGTGCAAATCCGACTTTCCTAACCAAAGTTATGGCTGTTTAAATTTTTTCGAAAGCTGAACTTTAAAAATTCATAACTAACTGTAGAAAAATCCAAATAAATTGAAATTTGTGTCAATTATGTGAATTTTTGAATCCTCTACATGCTGGTGTAATCACTTTTGCAGTTTGATCCCTGTATCAGTCCAGATTTGCTGATTTATCAGCAGAGATTAAATTTGATATACATATACATATATTATAATACATATATATACATAGAGTAAGGCTACCATACATTGCAATGCATAAGCATTTTTTGGAATTTTTTTACTATTTATTAAGCCACTTTAAAAATCACTGATCCAACGGTAATAGTAAAATCAAAAGGCACCGTTGGATCAACGATTTTCAAAGTGGCTTAATAAGTAGTAAAAAAATTCCAAAAAATATAAAATTTGGTCTCCAAGAACATATTAATATGGAGAAAAAGATGAACGGTTTGGATCGGTCATTTGGACTTTGAATCCGATGATTTATAGTCCAATGCACAAAAATGCCTATGCATTGCAATGTATGGTAGCTTATCCCTATATACATATACATATATATAGACATTTAACCTTCTTAAAATACTTTTATATGTTTTTCTTTAAAATTCATAATATCAAATTTAACCTTCTAATTAAATCATCTTTGTTCAATATTTTTTTAAAATTATCAAACCCATCAGAAACTCATATTAGTTAAGTTTAAACTAAAATGACAACTTTTATTAATAAATTAATTAGACACTAAATTATATATTTTTTTATTTTAACTCCATGCTGGCATTAAGAAATTGATGTTAAACTTCATATAATTATACACTAATTATAATAACTTTTATGTATGGAATAAATATAAAGCTTGAAGTTTAGCTTAAGATTTGAAGGAAAATATTTATTTGTAATCATACATGAAGATTGCCTTGGATATACATATATATACACATGTGCAGTCACAAGAAATATGAAAAAAAATTGAATTTGGGGGGAATTTTGAAAATTTTTGAAATTAAAAAAAAAAAGAGGGTACAACGGGTATAGGGTACACGGGTGCGGGCACGGGCACAACGGGCATGGGTTCACAGTCCGGTCCGGGCAAGCACCGGTTCAATTTGGTCCTGGTTCACTCGGATTTTTGCCCAAAAAACCGGGTCCGGCCCTTTTCATACCCGAACCTGTGTACCCGTGCATATCCGGGCACGGGTGGACCGGACCAGGTTTGACCCGCCCGGGTATTGTCAAACCTCTAAATTTGACTCATTCAAGAGCCCAGCTCAAAGCCCATGAGTTGGTCCAGCTAGTTTAGCAGGCCTAGTTGTAGTTTAGGTTTGATGATGTATTGTCTAAGATTGTGAATATTAAATAGTTAGGTGAATTAATTATTTAATATCAAGTATTTGTAAAATGATTTGTATTATTTCAGATAAATTGTCTTTGTTTTACTATCCATATTATCATGAAAGTTGAAGATAAATCACCCTTCTTTTGTTATCTGTATTAGCATAAACCTGATATTTCGAAAATTATTGTCTTATCCTGACCAAGGTAATTGAATTTTACGATAATAATTATTTGCCTAAAACAATATGGCAATTTTCTTTATCCAGGTTTAGGAGAAAAAAATGAAATAAAAGATGATTGTGAATTTTGATACATCATATTTAGAAGGATATCATATCAGACTGGGCAAATCATCTTATAATATTATGACTTATGAATGTATTTGAGATTTGTAATATGGTATTAAATAGAATTTTAACAAATTTGCTGCAGCCAATGTAAGTATCTATTAATTGGTTTGAAGTTGGTAAACAAAAATTTTATATTTGTTTCAACAATAATATACTGTAATTGAGTTTTCTTTGTATAAATTTAAAGAATCGTTGGATATCTTATTATAGATCACCAAGCCATTAGTTTGGAATTGGATCTTAGTCATCTTGTTATATTGAAAATATTTTGGATATTTTAATTTAAATTGAAATTTTTTTGAGTATATGCAAATATATTGAAAATACCATTTGATCTGTGCAAAAGTAATTAAAGAATATTTGAAATTCTTATTTTCTCATCCTTTAGTTTAGTTTAGTTTTGTAAGATAAGAACACCGTTAATGATATCATATCAATATTATGAGGGTTATGATTTAGTAAATCAGATTTACCAACCTAGCATTGCCTATTTTTAGGGAAGTCCAAACACAATAATGTTGGAAAAAAAATGCTTGAATTTCGTAACATAATTGTGAATATTTATGCACAAGAATTCAATAAATAACTAAATAAATTATATACGTGTCTTGACCTAATATACCATAAATTCAATAATCAACCAAATATGATTTCCAGTAATGGTGCACCCGACATTCTACTTCTACGAGAATAATAATATGCCCCACAAAAGAGTGACTATGAATATGTATATTAAATTGGAAAGTTGTAAGTTGTTTCAAAATATCTAAAATTGTAGGGGGGGAATGATTTCTTCTGCTGACATTTCGTTGCCCAAGTCTTCTTGGCACCAATTTTTTTTTTGTAAGTAGTGGAGATTTCCATTGACTTCTTATAGAAATCAAAAGTATCTGATATGGTGTCCAAAATGGATACCAAAGTTAAATACGAATAAGTCATACAGTTGTTCATCTTACATCAGCACTTGCAAACCAATAAGCTAGAGTAATCAAAAGAAACAACAACCTACTAATAATAGCTAAACTATGGCATTCCAGTTAACAATATATTCTTCACTCAATTCTTTTCTAGACATTTGATTTGGGGGGTTGCCAGCTTCACCATCATGAGTAAAATCGTTGGTGCCCTCTCTAGCTATTGATAACAACAGGTTTGTATCCAAACTGTTTGCCTCTTTCTCCCGAATTAAATATGGGAGATCCTTAACATCAGATGGCAACATTAAACTTAATTTTAAGTAAATAATTTCTAGAATTAGAATGACACCAAAAAGTAGTTAAGAAAATAATTCTAGTACCAATGGACTTAATTGGGAGAGGATTAGAGTCATTAAAATATACTCTATTTCTTTCCAACTATATTGTCCAAAGAACAGATACTCTTAATAATTCAAGTATTAACTTATCTTTCAAAGGAATAGCAACATCAATCAACCATAGTTCATCTAAATTATCACAATAAAAAATAAATAAAGTTATTGTGAAATGCAATCCAATTCCAAATCAACCTAACATATATATGAAAAATGAACAAAAATGTGATATGCACTTTCAAGCTCAAAACAGAATTCACAAATTATATTACCCGGCCAACCCTTTGCCAAGTTAGTTTTTGTAAGAATTTTATCTCTTCTTACTAACCATAAGAAAATTTTGATTTTCAGAGGTATATGTGATTTCCATATAGTATTGTACTCTGAATTTGGTATTCCCTCATATTCTAATCATCTATAAAAAGAATGGACAGTAAAATAATCATTTTGAGACCATCTCTAAATTAATATATCCTCTAATTGTGATGATAAAGTAAAGTACTGAAATCTATGTTGTAAACTTGTAATGCTAAAATGGTTAGAAATATGAAACCATGTACCAATAAAATGTACAGATTCACATTTATTAAAGAAATTAAGTGTGAATAATTATATTTTTTTTTTCTATTTAAGTGTGAATTCTCTACAAATCTAAATTTATATCAATTCAACACTTATCAGAACAGTATGAACTTTACTAAGCGGAAATCCGGTATAATTTTGAACACCTTTTCACATTTATAACCCGCCCACCAGCAATGAGCAAAGTGCCCGCAAATATAATACACCAAGGAAACACACATCTCATATTACCAACTTCAAAACTGTTGTCAACAAAAGAAGAAATAAAGGAGGTAAATTATTTTCCCAGGTCAAGAGGCTTTTTATGACAGAAAGATGCATACTGTAAAAAAGGACTTAAGTGTGCACTGAAAAAAAAAATTTATATTCAACGTAAAAGCGTACAATGGCAATATAATGTGATGTTGAATTGCGGCTGTAAAAGTAAAACAATTATCGAATTAAATAGAATTTAAATATTTATTATTCAATGAATTAATACTCCAGATAGTTTAGTTTTAAATCACTAAAATATTTCAAGTGTTTTTATTTGTTGAGTTAATTATTAATTGTCTAATTTAATCACATGAATGAAAATTATTCAATTTTTTACTAATAGATATTCATAAATATGTGGTTTATTAATCAACGCGTGAGTATTTTTTTAATTAAATGTACATAACATTTTTATCATTTATTTAATTTTTTGTATGTTTTTTAATATTATATTTTATCTGATAGTATATTAATTTAAAAGTTAAAACTTTTTTTCAATATGTGTATTTAATTTCAGAATAATTTCCGAAAAATAATTTTATAAAATCTCCCTCATATCAAGCACCCCAAAAATCCCCTTCATCTTGATCCACTCTTATATATCCATCTCAACTGTGTGGATTCATCATTCATTTCTGTTTAAAAAAAAAAATCACCTTTCGAATTTAAATTTCTCTTGGCGCCTGTTCCTTTTTTTCTCTTCATTTTGGAAGATCCTTTAATTCCTTCCATTAGATGATATTTTTACAAGCGATTGATCAAATAAAAACATTTGATGCAAAGGTGTTACAGAAAAGATACGATGCGTTTTTTTTTTTTGCGCTTGGATTATCACTGAAGCATTTTTTTTGAACTATTTAAAATCTCAAAACTTACACTTAGTTTATTGACTAAATTTTTTTTTTCGGTTAGCGGTTTACTACTCAATTTTGTTCCTCCATATGGATTTTTGTTTATTATAAATCCATCGAATTGTAATGTTTGGGAATATTTAAACTCTCTTTTGCTAGTATAATTATAGGGTAAAGATATTGACGGTGTTATTTTTGCATCATTTTATATGCGAACAATAGAGTTAAAATATAAAATATATATAATTCATGTAATGAGTGAAGTCAAAATAGAACTGTCAAACATTTTTACCCTCATTATATGATAGATTGATTACTTTCTAGAATTAACTATTTTTTTAGGAGGGTTCAAATGCCTCACCGTACCTCACAATATCCTTTATCTTCATTTCAAATTTCAAACAGTTGATCTAAACCACTCAACATGATCAAATATGTTTGGAGATCAAATTTTATATTTTTTAAATTTTTTACTATTTTTTAGAGAGGTACAAAATCATTGTTTTTGGATGGTCTAAAAAACTAATTTTGTACCTATATAAGAAATTGTAAAAAAAAATTCAAAAAAATATATAACTTGGCCTCCAAGTATATTTTAATATGGAGATCATGTCGAGAGGTTAGATCAACTTATTAGACTTTGAAAACAAAAAAATAAAAAATGCTCCCTCATTTCTTTTCCTATATATGACTGATACAGGTATGCCTCGACTCTTACATGCATGTAATCTCAATTGAAATTCAACTTGGATCCGACATGTGATAATTGTTGTGAATTTTTATGTTTTATTTGAGTTCTTTCATTTGTTTAAAATAATTCATATTATTATCATGTTGAGGCCCGTTGCTCTAATTTTAATTTGCAATCTCTTCAACAAGACACAGTTTTTAGGGGTAATTTCTGTGGTGGATTTTAAGATAGACAATAGTCAATATAAACATTAAATTTTCTTCAGGTAAACATCTAATTGATAAACACACAATTAGGTCAAACTGATCTGGCTTTTTTTTTTCTTTTCTGATATCACTATTCAATGCATATAAAAGTTCAGGCATCAACATCGCTCAAGTTTAATTAAATAGAAGATTGATGCAATACAAATACATAATTACACATAAAATCATGCTAATGTAAACTCATAAACTCTAAAAAGTTTCAAAAAGCTTGTAATATAATATGAACAGTTGAAAAGCTAAATGAAAACACCAAATTTATTTCTTGACATGAGTTTATAGAACTATTTCAAGATGTAAGATCTGAAACATAAACAATAATTAATTTTGGCACCAAGAATTGAGGCGCACCATATTTATCTATTAACATAATAACTTATATCTATTAACAAAAATACCAATTGGAGCGCTCCAAGATAGTCAGCACCATTTCGTTCAAATCTGCTGCAGTTTTGAAAAATAACAAAGGATATTTTTTTAGGGAAATATTATTGGAGGAATTTTTATTATGTGCTCGCTTATTCATATTCCATAACATTTAGGGTCTAATTTGTAAAGAAGCAACTAATTTGCAAGAATAGCAAGAAACTATCCATCCAAATCCCTCACCAAATTAGCAATCACGACCAACCTAGTCGGAAAAGCGTCTTGATACAAACCGTACCAGATTCATGACATGATTGGATCCCTCTCCTCTCCCCTGACCCACAAAATTTTGTGCATGATCCCGGTGTTCTTCGCCATCATGGACTACTAACACCAGTCGTATATGCACGGGCCCCACTTAATTAAATGATCAGTGTAACCCACATTAATTCCAGTCCCTTAAATATTGTAACAGGTCTACTGAGTGTTTTCTGTGCGACAAAAAAAGGGAAGATATATAAAAGCCTGGAGTGTACTTCTCAAAGTCTACTAGAAGAAAGAGAGATTTGAAGGAGATGGAAAATGGTCGATACGAATGGGGAGATGAAGAGAGAGATGCAGACCAGGAATCAATGCATGTATTATACAAGATCCCGCCGGGAGACGGGCCGTATGCTCGAGCGAAGCACTTACAGGTACAATTATACATTTCAATTATATAGTTGTTCTGGATTAGTTCAAATTTTGCCTCTTTCAGATCTGTTGTGATTAATAGTTACTATATTAAGCTAATTATTGTCAACCATGGATAGAATTGATATGTTTTTATCTCAACTTTCAAGATGGAAGTTTGATTGTATGATAGTAATATTCTGCTAATAATAAGATTGTCAATGGGTATTACATAGGAGAAAGTGATAAATTAATTAGCTGGTATGTGAAAAAATTTATGCATGTAAAGCTGGTGGAGAAGGATTTGGATGCATCGATACCGTGGTTTTGGAAGGCGGTGAACAGTTGTGACCGGATTGACAGTGCTCTAAAGGACATGGTCGTGGTGATGAAGCAGCGAGAACGATCAGAAGAGGCGATAGAAGCGATTAAATCTTTTAGACACCTTTGCTCCAAGCAAGCCCAAGAATCCCTTGACAATCTTCTCATTGACCTTTACAAGGTACTTTATTGATTAGTATTATCTTTTATTTACTCCCTTCAATAATTTTTCAATATAATATATAATATAGCTATCTTTAGACTTAACAATAAATGTAATAATGTAATAATATAATTATAAAAGGCCTTCTCGATGATTGTATATGCATGTATACAGCTGCTTCAAGGAATCCACATTTTTTTTTATTTGCCTCACTTCATGGACGCATGAGACAGATATGCAAGCATATATATAGAGAGAGAGAGAGTAGCGAAAGCATATATAGAAATATATCATTATATGCTTGAAAACTCAGATGAATGATGTTAAAACTAGCTTTCTGTATCAACTATCGACACAAGCAGGTATCAGATGCCACTTTTTGCAACATAATAAAAAAAAGGAAAAAGAAGTTGCATCCTTTGCATAGATTGTCATGACCAAGAGGAATGCTTTTTGAAATTGTATGAATTTTGATGCATTTAACTAGTACTCATTTTTTTTTGATAAAAGTGGATAAAACCACCGATTTCTTATATAAAGAAACCTACAATGTCATAGGAGTCGGTATCAAACCTCTGGTACCAGATCCTGTAAGAAACAAGCTACAAATGTAAACATACATCTAAAATAGTACCAAATGGCAACATAGCATCCAACCTAGAAAAACAAAGATCTCCAACTAAGCATACAAAACTAAAATATTTGCAAAACAACTTGTTATAAGCAGAAATTGCCAAAAAAAAACCAAACTGAGGCTACTCTTCTATTACTTCACTTGGATGTATGTTTTGGTCGGATCCAGCGATAGGCAGGAAACCCCTAATTACCTCTTCCTGCCCATGCTGCCCCATCTGCAATGATGAATTCACATAATATACCACAATTTGATCAACATTAGTAGGAAGCAATAAAGATAACTTCAAAAGTGAACCCGAACACTTATTATTCACCCAAAAATACGCTAGAGCTATAATTTGAGCCCCTACTAATTTGGAATTTGTTGTAACCCCTTGGAAACATAACTTATTCCTAGCTAACCATACTGATCATAACACTGCTCCTCTAAGTAATTCTATCAATAACCTATCTTTCAAGGGAATATCTTTGTCAATAAACCATAATTCATCAATAGTTGAATAATCAAAAGAAAAATTGTTAAAATCAGCTATCCAATTCCAAATACTTCGAATAAAATGACACTGCACAAACAAATGATCTATAGTTTCAGCTGCACCACAAAACACACAAGACACATCCTCTTGCCATCCTCGTGTACTCAAAGTCACCCTAGTAAGTACACTTTTTTTCTTAACTAACCATAGAAAAATTTTGATCTTAAAAGGAATATTTACCATCCATACAGTATCATAATCTCTATTCCTAATTCCTCCAAACTCCAACCACGTGTAGAAAGAGTGAACCGTAAATTTACCTTGACCATCCCATCTCCAAAAAAGTCTATTCTTTCTATCCCTAAAGATTCGCACCCGACCTAATTGATCACACAACTTCATCCATTCTTCCTTAAATCTCTTACCAATTGTCTTCTAAATACCAAATTTATAGTACCCTCAGCGCATGCATCGGCCACTGAAATGGTAATATCTACAGCTATTGAAAATAGTTTTGGAAATAAATCACATAAAGCACACTCACTTAACCATCTATCATACCAAAACAATATATTAGCTCCATTACCAATTTCTTTGCTAAAACCTAAGTCCACTATATGCTTACGTTTACACACCCCCGACCTAAAAGCAGACATAGTAGTAGTACAACCTAACAAACCATACTTAGATTTTAGAATGCATTTTCACTTCCCATTTACCCCATGATCATTAAACCTATACCACCACTTAGCCAACAAAGCACAATTAATAGTCTTTAAATTCATCAATCCTAGCCCCCCTTGATCCTTGTCTGCACACACCTCTTGCCATGATACTAGGGAATTTTTTTTCCTAACTGAATGCCCCACATATCAAAGAAATATTCTCCTTAACTGATCAATTATATGTCTAATCGTGACAGGCATGTTATAAATAGCTAACCAGTATAATGGAATAGCGGAAATGACAAAATTAAGTAAAGTAACTCTACCCCCTATAGAAAGTAACTTGCTTTTCCACCCTTGCAAACGTTTTTCTATTTTGTCTATCAACACATTCCAACACTCAATAGGTATAGTTTTCCAATGAATAGGAACCCCCAAATACGTAATCGGTAACTGAGAAACAGTACATCCAAAAATGTTCACTAATCTATTACTTTCAACTTTACTAATATTTAGAGGAATCAACACACTTTTATGATAATTAATCTTAAGACCAGTCATGTTTTCAAAATCAAAAAGTAGGAGTTTTAAAGCTTCTACCATGTTATCTTTGGCCTCTAAAAATAAAAGTGTATCGTCTGCAAAATGCAAATTTAAGATATCCCCAACCCCTTCAAAATTACCTAAGCCTTTCAAATAACCAGCCTGTTTAGCATTACTTAAAATTCTATTTAAAGAGTCAGCTACAATATCAAATAAAAAAGGAGATAAAGGATCCCCTTGTCGTAATCCTCTTCTACAACTAAAATAGTCACCTAAAGAGCCATTGACACTAATGCAAGTTCGACTACCAGACAATATTTCCCTAATCCATCTTTGAAAAGTCTCCCCAAAACCTCTTGCTTTTAAAACTTCAAACAAAAAATCCCAATTGATAAGGTCATAAGCCTTCTCGAAATCTAACTTAAAAAGAAGACCTTTTGATTTTGATACCCTAACCTGATGTAAAACCTCTGATGCAACAACAACATTATCCATTATGTTTCTACCTTTTATAAAAGTTGTTTGTGTATCATCAATTAAAAAGTCCATAACCCTAGCTAACCTATCAGCCAACAACTTTGTAATAAGCTTAAAACTACAATTAATTAGGCTAATAGGCCTATAGTTAGAAATAAAAGGTGCTACTTCTTTCTTAGGGATTAGACATACATAAGCTAGATTTAGTTTAGAAATATCAAGGTTGTGAAAATAAAAAGAAGCAAAAAGTTTATACAAATCTGATTTGACAAAATCCCAACTAGCCTGATAAAACGCAAAAGAAAGGCCATCTGGCCCCGGTGCTTTAGAAGCATTGCAATTAAATAAAGTAGCTTTAATTTCATCTATAGTACAAAAAATTTCTAAGTCATTATGCTGACTGTCATCTAACATCTCTATATCACTCCATAAACCCTCAGCTAAAGTCAGATCCCTATCACATGTGGACCCTAATAACCTTTTATAAAAACTAGTCACATGTTAGTGCTATAGGATATGTTATTAGAATTCCTTCATGTTCTCAAGATAAAATAGTATTCTTCCTTTTCCTATTAGAAGCACAAACATGAAAAAATTTTGTATTTAAATCCCCTTCTAGCAACCACTGTAATCTAGCCCTATTTTGCCAATACGACTCTTCCTCATTCATAATTTCTCTAAACTTCACCTGACAAGCAACGTTAACCCATCTATCCAAATCATCCCTCTCTAAGTGATGTGACTCTTGTTTTTTCTCCAAAATTCCAATTTCATTTAATAATCCTTCTTTTAAACGTTTCTTTTCCCCTAGTAAATTACAATGCCATCCTCTAATTTTCTGCCTCATTTTCTGCAATTTTATTTTCCAATTATTACCTATATCATTTAATATCACATGTTCGGTCCACCATTTTTCCAACAGTTCTAAAAATCCTTCCTCTTTTAACCAATTCCTATCAAATCTAAACATATATTCCTTTTGCGAACTATCCAAGCCAACTTTTAAAAGTAAAGGGGAGTGATCTAAGTAAATTCGAGGAAAAAAGGTCAAAATTGTATGATTAAATTGCGAATCCCAATCTACAGTACAAAAAAATCTATCTAAAAGAGTGAAGGATTTGGAATTTTGTGATCTAGCCCACGTAAATTGTCTATCAATTAAAGAAATTTCCATCAATTGCAAATCAGAAATTAAATTATTAAAACGATTACTAACTACATGATTATAAGATAATTAATTAATTCTGAGTTTGCTTTTTATACTAAACAGATAATTAATTAAGTTCACATATATCAGTATCTATAATCTATCTATATATATATTCTTATTGAATTAAGTACACTTGTACTTTTGGTAAATAGAAATGCGGGAGGACCAAAGAAGAGATAGAGTTGTTGAAGAGGAAGCTAAGAAAGATATACATAGGTGAAGCATTCCAAGGAAAGACCACGAAAAGAGCAAGGTCTCATGGGAAAAAGATCCAAGTTTCAGTCAAGCAAGAGACATCTCGTGTCCTGGTATGTCTGTTTCGTTTACTTCTCTAACATTTCTTCATATCATTTCACTCCGCTTTTGATATATATCGATACAGTATGCAACGTACCGGTACCGCACACACTTATTATGTAAATGCATGTCAGCACTACTATAATGACGATATATACTTCGATCAAGTTCAAGATTTAATTGTTTCCAATTTAAGCAAATGGCTATGATGAGAAGGCACACGTGAATGAGAAAAAAAAAAAGAAGTTTTGCAAGGTTATTCGTTCATAAGAAAAACACTACTAAATTATTTCCGCTCAATCTATATTTAGGGGAACCTAGCATGGGCTTATATGCAACAACAGAGCTACATTGCAGCTGAGGTGGTATACCGAAAGGCGCAAATGATCGATCCTGATGCAAACAAAGCATGCAATCTCTCTGTGTGCCTCATTGAACAAGGTCGTCTAGAGGAGGCCAACCAAATTCTAACTGACATTCTCCAAAGAAAGTACATGACTTACAGTGATAGCAAGATCTTCAAAAGGGCAGAGGAATTGATGGATAGGATCAACTCACAGACAAAGTTTCTCATTTGGGACAAAAAGGAGGAGCCAGTGGATGATGAGAGCAGGATGGAGGATGACATGATAGAGATACTGGATATGGCAATAAAGCAATGGGCTCCTTTCAGGTCTAAGAGGCTGCCTATTTTTGAAGAAATTTCTGCTTTCAGAGATCCAGTTGCTTGCTAAAGTTCTTGTTGACTTGTGGTACGTGTTATATTTATAGGTGTAAAGCTTGCTATATATATGGTTGGCACATGATGTCAACTGCTCCTGTCGACCAGTGCCTAAGAGGAGAGTGTTAGTATTTTTGGTGCATGTGAATAGTGTGGGTTTTGCTGTGTAGTGCATGTGTACTGTAGATGGTCTAATGTTGTGTAAATTTCTGTTAGTCATATGTTTAACCTGTTAAGGGTATGTATAGTTAGTTTAAGTTGGTTTAGCTAAAATATAGATATGTTATGTAAGATTTCTCTGTATCTCGTCTGAGAAATGGAGTTCAAGCAGTCCAAAATAATAATGCAAATGTTTGTGCCAACTAATTAAATACTTTTATGAGGAGGGTTCAAATGCCTCCATGTTTTTGTGCCTCCATCATGCCTTCATCTCCCTCCATCATTTTCAAAGTTCAAATAGTCGATCCGAACCGCTCAACCTAAACTCCATACTAAAATATGTTTGGAGACCAAATTTTATATTTTTAGGAATTTTTTTACTATTTTTTTAGATAGGTAGAAAAATACTGTTTTTAGATGGTTCAGATTTACTGATTTTGTACTTATCTAAAAAAATAGTAAAAAAATTCCTAAAAATATAAAATTTGGTCTTCAAACATATTTTAGTATGGAGGTTAGGTTGAGCGGTTCGGATCGACTGTTTGAACTTTGAAAATAATGGAGGGAGATGGAGGCACAAAAACATAGAGGCATTTGAACCCTCCTCTAGTTTTATATTCGTGCAAGTTAAACCACTTTTTCAAACGGACTAAAAATGTTCTTAATTACTTTTAGATGTTGTTGAAATTTGAAGTGCCTTATATGTGCGCTTAATTTTTCAACATTTAAGATAGAAATTGATTTTCGTAAAACTATTAAGTGTACTGAAACGAAAATGAAGTATGTATTTTGTAATTTTCAAAGGTTGTATGTGCAAAAGATTAATTTTATGCATTTAAATTTATTTCCGCATTTTATCAAGCACAGTCAATTTAATTAAAAAACATAATAATATAGAAGGCGCACATAATTTTTATATCATAATTGACACAGTAGAGTTTTATATTTTTCACTTATTATATTTCACATTTATTAGATGCATATTTTGCATAACAAACGCATTAGTTCCTACTCAAGTTTATATGAAACTATATATGAATTGCATTTTCTACATGTAATATGCATTTCCTAGCACTATGTTGGATAATATAAGCACACTAATTTATATGATTTGTATTAGTCATTTGCTCATCCAGTCGAACATAGACATGAAATAAAATAAAAAATATTTTGTAAATAGATAGAGCAACTAAATTTAGTTTAGAGTTATAATTTAAATTATGATTTTGATATGGGTAATTAACAACAAAGTCACGTCTCTCGAGCTGGATGAGGTTGAGTTTCAACTTTCAAGGAACCATACTAACAATGTTGTGTTAATGATGCCATTCTAGAGGGGTTTATTGCGACAAATGGAGGAATTGATCTAGTCCTGAGGGGGTTTCCTAACCATTTGTTTGTTTTATCATTATCGCAGGATTTTAGAAAAGGTCAGAAATCTATATATAGAGACTAGACTTTTGTTTTCTTAAATTATTTTTGTTAATAAAACATAATATGATTTTAACCAATGTATTATCTGTCTTATTGTGAGTAATAATTGATGGTCATTCAAATTTGAAATAACAATAACTTTATTCTAATATGTTTAAAACTAATTTCCAATGCCTATAAAGAATTAAAATATGACATATCCAATAAATGTTGTTATTATTATAGCTTTTTTAAGTTGATAAAAACAATATCTATGCTTAAATTTTGATTGTGAAATCATTCAATTTTAAATAACTTTTGTTTGTCATAAGTAGCTTTATAATTTTAATTTATACCACACTTCGTCTATAGTCTACTGTCATAGATAAATATTCATCTTTCATCTTTCTCTTTCATGCAGATTAAATTTTAAGCCATAACCTAAGTTATCAAACGAAATATAAAACATAAAAAGTAAGATGAAGTAATTTAATATTTCTTAAATTTAAGTAGCAACAAAACATAGCCAAGAATTTTAAAAATACCATACCTCAAAAAATGATAAATCAAAAGACCACAATTTTGTGGAATTTCGAAAAATAGCATGGCCGCATCTAGGCCACCTTTTTTTTTTCCTTCTCGTGCGCCAGTTCAGTCTGAACAAAAAAAAAAAAAGGATGGCCGCATCTAGGGGATGCGGTCCGCAAAAAAGTGGCCGAACCTAGGGAATGTGACCGTGTCAAAATTCAAATTTTCCTGAAAAAGTGGCGTTTTGGTATTCAAATTTTTGTGCACCCAAATGTACCCTATCTTTTTTCTTCGTTTACAAAGTCCGAATAATCAATCTGAACCGTTAGATGCGATCTATATATTAAGATGTGCTTGGAGACCAAATTTTATATTTTATGGAATTTTTTTACTATTTATTAAGCCACTTTGAAAATCGCTGATCCAATGGTCCAGAAAATATAAAATCAGCGATTTTCAAAGTGGCTTAATGAATAGTAAAAAAAATCCAAAAAATATAAAATTTGGTCTCCAAACACATCTTAATATATATATCGCATCTAATGGTTTGGATTGACTATTCGGACTTTGAAAACAGAGAAAAATAATTTGAAAGATAGGGTGCATTTGGGTGCATTTCAACCCACATCTTTATATTATTATAAGTTTGATATATTTTGCACTCGTGTTTTTGCAATTATAACTTTTTACTTGTGTTTTTGTTACAATTTATTTTCCGATGAATCATGTCAAAATTCGTGTAAATCCAAATACTTAAAATAAAGTTAAAATTGGATCATTTTCATATTGTGGTTAGTTATGAATTATAAATATTATAATCTGACTATAATAAATCGAATTAATGACCTAAATTAAATCAAAACCAACCGCCTGTATACACCTTTACCAACAATAATATCAAAGAATTATCGACATGGATGATTGACAAAATAATATATATACAAAACATAAGAAAACACTCAATTAGTTATTAGTAAATAAGCAAAGCTTTTCCTATACTAATTTTATAATGTAAAAGAACAAGCTGCATCTTATACATGCGTATAGTCAGTAAGTACATCGCTGATACAATACCCTTGTATGTTATAACATTCCGCATCCCCCCACTCCTAAAACCCAACAATACACGAAAAATCAAACCAGCCTGTCGACTGAAACAAAACAAAAAAACAAAAAAAACAAAAAAAGAAGAAGAAGATGAAAGTGTAATGGTACCCTATAATAAGTTTGACCCGTTCTGAGTTCCGACCCAATTAAGTGCACTTGAAGCCGTGGCAAACAGAGAGAATTACAATGAGGATTAGAGCAATAATGATGCCCAAGACAACGAGCTTAAGCTTCATGTTTTGGTACCACATCTGCCTCCTTATTTTTGTCCCTTGCTGCCTGAAATCTTGTGCCTGCAATAGAAAATGAAAGTTGTTTAAATTTATTTGAAGAATATACCAACGGTGTTTTGCAAATTACAGAAGATGTTTCATTTATTACTAGGCAACAGTCAATACTTTCGATTATTTGTTGAAAAGCAGACATTGTTTAAAATAAGGTTTACTGTAAAAAATACTAAACAACCCTAAATTTTGAGCATAAACTCAGGACAGATCACTTGATTATTTATACTGAATTAAAATCAAGTGTTTCATCCTCTTGGCCTAACTTTACGCCAGTTTGGGTGCTAGTTGCAAATGCAAAAAGATAAAACACTAGGTGTCAATTCTAAAACAAAATTATGCTTTCTTAATCTCAAAAAGAAAATCATAATTTTACAAATGAAGCTTATTTTAATGGTTACAGACAAACCTGGGAGCGAAGGTTCTCAGTCTTGTCAACAAGCAGTTCAATCTTCTCCCCTCGATCCAAAACCTGACGGAAAAAGAAGAAAGTTTGTAAAAATGAAGCTTGCACTGCAAGAAGAGGTGCATACAGCATGATATTTCAACCTCTTTTTTTTACAGAATATTACCTTCTCTATATTTTCCATCATGACACCCTTGACTTCAGAGACCTGAGCTTTGACTTTAGCAAGCTTGTTTATCTCCTCTGGATGATCCACACAATATTGCATGTGTCCTTTCAGCTTTGACCTATGACATTTCAAAGAAAAGGTCTTAAGCACAGCTACTTGTGTAGTTACATTACTTTTTTATGACAGATGAACTGTTGATTGAATTAAATATGCTATTAAACCACCTCTTATTGAACTGTGAACTGAGAAAAACGTTATATAGGTTTTTTTGCAAATTACATCAAGTACATTCCCATAATAAGATCAAATATTTTGTCACATTTACAATTAAAAACTAACAACATGATCATACTACAGTCAAATCATTGACCAATGTGCAATACTTTAGGTTCAATACAGGAGTTCACTTGGGTTAATGACTTCATGCAAATCACATCAAATATTTTGCTACTTTGCAAATAGCATTTGCTGCATAAAACTCAAAACAAATATTTTCAAATTAATTAGTTAAATCTGCAGGCTCAGCAAAAAAAATCCATTTGGCTTATTTTGTTCATCTCAGGCTTGAAACGATATTACATGACTCGCATTAAATTCTCAAAATTAGACAAAACATAATTATTCCATCAGAATTGCATGATCATTATGAATTATTTAAAAAAATTCTGTAACAGCTTTAGGTGTTGGGAGTAGATAGTTTGGCGTTATTTCAAAAGTCAGAAATTTTCTTTCTTCAAAAAATAAGAATTGCTACGTGAAAAGTAGCCCCAGTAAAACGTTAAGAAAAAAAAGAGGAATTACGCATATTCTTTGTTGAGGCTATGGGCAGTGGCAGTTGCTGCTTTGCCACTGCTATATTTCTTGGTGAACTCTTCTTTTACCCTCTCTAAGAAGGCCATAGGTGTCTGCCTTCCAGCAGCCTCCACTGCCACAACACAATATGCTACACAACAAAAAAAGGAACTACATAAACAATGTCAAAACAAAACAAAAAAATGTAAAGCAAGAAAATCAACCATCTGACCATCTATCCAAGAAAGCGCAATCAAGAAGAACAATGAAACTTACAACCTTTGTGAAAGTTGAAAAGTGAAAATGAAAGGTATATTTTAAAAGTGGTTAGTATGTCAACAAAATGAGAAGTTCACAATGCATTTTATATTGTCTGAACTTTGGTTGAGGCTAGCATCAAGTCATTAAGCACATTTGTAATAATCTTGATGCATGAGTTAGAAGTAGCATCCAAACTTATATCTGAGATTACGACTTCTCAAAAGTTGAACGAGAGGACAACTGGTTATTCCTCTCCTTTTCTTTTCTTTTTTTCTTTTTTTTAGCATGAGATGAGGGACAAAGCCCTCCAATCATCCTCAATGCGGATACACCCACACGGAGAGCAATGCCTTAGCCAATTGTGTTAGGGGTGGTTCTTCACAAACGGTCAATTCAACCAGTGTGTACACTTAGTCAGTTGAGATATTTTATCTGTTGAACAGTTTGCAAATTATTCATCCCAAGGCCCATCATAATACTGTAATAATTCCATGATGTTCTCAAAGTTCACTATTCTCCACCACAAATTGCATATACCATGACAAATTCAGACAGGTATTTTCCAGGAATCCAATGTACCTGACCCTTTCCAGAGCTCTGTTAAAAATGGTAGTTATTATTATTTATTTTTTTATAACCACAGTGTGAAGTTTCCAAATTCTCTATTTCCTATGTACAACGCAAATCACCGTGACAAAACTTAGACAGTCATGTCCCAGATAATATATCCAAATAATTCAACCAGCCTATTGAACGAAACTCTGACAGAGTGGGTCTTATCTATTTGAACACATCCAAAACCAATAAATAAATTATTATCGAAAATGTCAAATTTCCAATATTATTGTTTCATCGTGTTGTTGATTTTAAAACACATGAAAATGCAAAGTAAATTCAACCAACTCAATCTGCGCCACAACCATAAAGATCGTATATCAAAACCCGGATCAACAAAATGATTAGAGTATGAGAAATGCAAAGAGATAATAATAAAAAAAATCAACTCACTGAAGCCATTCTCCACGAGGTAATTGAAGGTGTGGCCATCGCAATTGTATGTGAATTTGTTATTGCTCGCAGGAAGCTTCTGGAGGCATTGAGAAGCGATGGTGGTGAAGTTCCCCGAGAACTCGGTGTATTCCGCCAGGATCACCGTGCCTCTCGCCACGAAACTATAGATCAACGTCTGTTGCCCCATCCTGGATTCGAGACAACCCCAGGCCTAACCCTACAAAAGATCTGTCCCGGACAAAAGAGAAGGAGAGCAAACCGAGAAGAGGAGCAAAACCTACGCGTTGAAGGTTACCTAGGAAGAAGGAAAATGGAGAGGGGACGGGAAGGACAGAAATTTGAAAAAACTGTAATAAATGGTATGTATTTTGTTTAGAGTTCAGATTTTGCTAATTTTGCATTTGAGAAGATATTTTACTTGCACCTGGTTTATGAAATGCTACACCTTCGACCGCGGTATTCTGAAATAAGCCAAATAGCCAATAACGTACCGAGTCTAAGGTGTTCCACTTAGACCGGTTACAACAAGAGTTTCTTAAATAAGGAAAGCTTATTGCGAAAAAGCACCCAATTGTCTCCAGTATTTAGAAAGTACACAGAGAAATATTTTCAAATGAATAAGCATTTCGATCAATATTGTTGGAACAGAGAAAGATAAGTGAACAGTCGGATATTTCTATCACTGTATCACATTTATCTAACGGGTCCTTCCAATTGGGTTCTACTTTTTAAATGTCATGTTTTCTATCTGCAGAGAACTATTACATTTTTCAAAATAAGAAACAGCAACAAAAAACCAAAGGAGATATTTTGTTGCAGACAGCTAGGCAGCGCATTAGGCGAAAACAAAAACAAAGGGGAAAAAAGGGTGGAATTTCAGGTATGCCCCTCGTAAACTTCTAGTTTTTGAAAGATCTACATAAAATTCTCTTTAAAATTCATAATGTCTTATTTACCTCTCTAAATTTTATCGGTTCTACTGTTTGAAAATTAATATTTTTTAATATTTTATTTTATCATTTTTATATGTGAATTTTGCATGTCTGCAGTTTTATAGTTTGTACATTATATTTTTATAATTGAAGTGGTCTAATTTACCGTATTTATTATTTTGATGATTTATTTGTGTCTTCATTAAATAGAGAAAAAATAATAAAAAATGCCCTTCTGGATAAGGCTAAGGTGCTATGGGTTGCATAGAGACCTACGGTGCTACGGCTCAATATTCGAATTTTTAAAATCCAAACGGTCGATCCGAACCGTTAATCTTGTTCTCCATATTAATATGTGTTTGGAGACTAAATTTTACATTTTTTGGAAAAAAATTACTATTTTTTTAGATAAGTAGAAAATCAAATGACTCATGTCTCATGCTTATTGAGCCGAAATTTTTTTAATTATCACGGTAAAAATTCAAAATTAACTAGTTATCATCTTAAATTTCAAAATTGAAAAACCACTACTCACGCTACTCTAGTGAGCTCACAAATTTTAACATGTGCGTCAACCCATCTTGCGCACTAATTTTTTTAGTTATGTTCTATTGTAGTTTAAAAGGTTAATCAAATTATGAGTATAATTTATATTATTTTGCACACCAACTTATTTATTATAATAATTTTTAGTTTAAACTTAGTAAAAAATTTGTGTCAAGTGCATTTTATTTTCTACAATTTCTTTGTTTAATTTGATGCGAAAATATAGTTCTATACATAGGGGTGAAAACGGAGCGGATACGGAGCGGATAATGCTGATACCATATCCGCATCCGTCGGATAATGAGCGGATACGAATACGGATACGGATAGTAAACGGATATCAAAATTTAAAACCAAATCCGCCTGAAACGGATACGGATACGGAACGGATAGTCCACGGATACGGATTCGAATACGGATATAAAACGAATAATGATCGGATAATTGAGTCACATAAACTTTATATACAAATAATGTGGGGAATACAAAAATAATATAAAGATACAAGATTTTCTATATTAGATAATAACAGAAAAAAATGAAAAACAAATCAGAAAAGAAATAAAAGGTTTGAAATGGAAAAGGGAGAATAGAAGAAATTGTAGGGAATGGAAAAATAAAAGAATAGCCAATATTAAATATTCAAGACATGCTTCAATTACACAAAAGGGTGTTTAGTGCAGTGGCTATGTGCTATGGTTCTTAAACATGAGGTCTTGGGCTCGATTCACGCCAGCTGCAGTTTTTGAATATTTTCAAATAAAAGTGGGTTTCCATGTTTGGAGCAGCGGGTTCACGGGTTCGGCGCCAACTGGTTCGCGGATAAAGAGTTTGCGGGTTCGCTGATAAATTCGGATTTATTCGGATATCCGTTCCGTTTACGGGTATTGGAATTTATCCGAATCCGTATCCGGATATATTGTGAATACTAAGAAATTATCCGGATCCGTATCCGTCTATTATCCGATCCGCATAATTCGGATACGGATAGTAACCAGATTCGGAGCGGATTCGGATTGGATAATCCGGCTCCGTTTTCACCCCTATCTATACACCACAAAACAAAGCATAATAGAACAAAAAAAGAAAACTTAGTCTAAAAATTTCACACACAACAAACAAAAATTAAAATAAAAATGAAATTTCGTGCACGGATTGAATTTGCGTGAGTGGTAGTTTTTCAATTTGAAATTTAGAGTGGTAACGAATTAATTTAAATTTTTTACCGTGGTAATTAAAAAAAATTCGGCTTATTGAGTGACTAAATATCTCTTTGAAACCTTTATAATTTAAATTCTACAAGAGTTTTATGGGATCCAAATCCGCTATTTTCGAAGAAGAACACTCTCTTTTTGGTTTTTTTAATTCTATAATAAGACCGAATTATTTGTTTCTTTTCTATCTACGAGGACGAAATTTTGAGTGCGTCTATGGTACTATGCATATTACGATTTGGCCTGTGCTACGGCTCAATATTTAACTTTTCAAAATTCTAACGGTCAATCCGAACTGTTCATCTTGTTCACCATATTAATATGTGTTTGGAGACCAAATTTTACATTTTTTAAAATTTGTTTACTATTTTTTTAGATTTATTGAAAATCACTATTTTTGAATGGTCCAGAATTTTCAGATTAAGTGATTTTCTATATATCTAAAAAAATAGTAAAAAAATTTCAAAAAATGTAAAATTTGGTCTCCAAACACATATTAATATGGAGAACAAGATAAACGGTTCGGATTGATCATTAGGATTTTGAAAACTCAAATATTATGCCGTAGCACGGACCAACCCGTGATATGCATAGTACCATAGACTAGGGGTGTCAAAGGGTACGGTACGGGTCGGGTGGAGACATTTTCATACCCATATCCATTAAAATTGACTTTACACATACCCTACTCATACCCATTAAAAATTGATCTTACCCTACTCTACCCGTTAATATTATCGGGTACCGAAACGGTAGCAGGTGAATAACGGATAATACTAGTATAATAATTAGTTTTATTATATTTTATAAATTAAACATCAAAAACTCATTCATTTTAACACATATATAAGTGCATTTATAATAAAAATAAAATAAAATAGATGTGCAATCAATTTCAACTAAATTAATTTTTATAAAGAATAAAAATTCAAAAACACAAATATATATTTCAGTGGGTTGAAAATTGAATTGAATATACATTTAAGTGAGTTGGAAATTGAATTGAATATATATTTGGATTTTATAATTATCCTATAGGATAACGGGTACGAAATAGTTATTACTCATACCCTTACTCATTTATTTAACGAAAAAAAATTATTACCATACCCATACCCATACCCAATAAGCTAATAAAAAAAAATTTATCCATACCCACCTTATCGAATACAATACGGGTCGGATAAATGGCTAAAAAAAGTACCATTGACACCCCTCCCATAGACTCACTCCGAAATTTTTATTTTAAGAATTTCACCAAAAATAACATTGAAAAATGCGCGGGTAATTTTGGGTTTTTTCATTTCTATAAAAAACCGAATCATCTTTCTTTGGTATCTACCCATTCGGCTGTGGCAAGAAGCTAAACCACACCCATTCGGCTCTCTCCGATGTCCGCAGCGTCACCGGTGGCGGTGGTTTCCCCGCCGTGCGATCCCATGCAGGAGATCAAATCGGAGTGCGAGCGGTCTTTGACTGCGCTCCGACGTGGCAACCCCACCAATGCCCTTCAGTTGATGCGCGAGGCAGTCGGCAAGCACGGTGACTCGACTTTGGTGCACCGGGTCCACGGCACGGTCCACGCTAAAATGGCAGCTGTGATCGAGGACCCAGTTGCGAAGCAGAGACATTTAAAGGTTGCAATTGATTCCGCACAAAGGGCTTCTGAGCTGGCTCCAAATTCCATCGAGTTCACGCATTTCTATGCTTCACTGTTGCTTGAATACACGGCTGAGTCAGGGGGGTATGACTTGGCTTTGACTGAGTGTGAAAGAGCTCTTGGTGTAGAGAACCCGGTGGACCCTGCTGAGGAATCGTTGCATGTCAGTGAAGAGAGGATTAATCAGGTTAGTCTTAAGCTTGAATTCAATTTACTTTGAGGGGTTTCCGGGTAGTTCTTAGGTGAAACCGCCTGTTACTGTGCAATTAATTATTTGTTAGAATTAAATAAAAAGTACGATTCCAATGGTTATTATATCATGCTTTGGTAACTTTCTTTATTGTAGAATAAGGACTAGATGTTGTGGGACTTTGCATTTCTTCAGAATATTTATTTTAATTTTGGTGGTGATTGGGGTGTTTTTGTGGACCAATAGTAATAGAAGCTTTTTATTCAAATTCAAGGCGATATTTCCAGAATTTCAAGATCTATTTTACACTAGCAGTGGCAGTGCAAATAGAGTTAATTTACTTCGCAGTTTTCAACCATATTTCCGGATTTTGGAGTACTTCAGAGGGCTTAAATGTAATTTTGGTGGTGATCAAAGGCTCTTTGTGCCGAATTTTTAGTAAAAGAAAATAGGGAAAAAAGTAAACAAAATGCCACAAACAGCTTTATTTTGTTTCCTAATTTTAAATTTTGTTTTTTTTCTATTAATAAAAAATTCGATTTTTTTTTTAGGAATCAAAGTCTTTTTTTTCTAAAACGGCTTTCATTTGCTCCTTCATAGACTATTTTTTTTTTTAAATATTCGCAGAAGCTGTGAAGTTGTGAGGGGGAATCGAACTCTCGACCTTTGAGTACAACAACTCTAGAACTTTTTTCTAACCAATTGTGCTCCTTTATAGACTCGTAGTACATGATTTGGTGCAATATATATATAGGGCTGCAAACAGATATGATACAGATCAGATAGTGGTAAAACTATATTTGTATTCACTTTTATTTTCGAATACATATACGAATCAGATATCGAATATCCTTAGATATATACATAAATATTTTCATAATATATATTAAATCATATGGTATATAATTATATATTTACTATTCAGATACAAATAATTAAAATTCAAAATCGTATCCGTATCTGTATTAATATTTCGATATCAGATATCTGTATCTAATTTTCGGATAGAGATTCAAATACATTCGGATATTATCTGATCCATTTGCACTCATAAATTATGTAATTGGAGGGCTGAGATCAAATCCGAAGTTTCATCTTTCAATCGTAGCCGTTGGTGGATCAAACACCCAACGTGCTTAATAATAGAATGGAGATAGCAAAGCATTTATATCCATGGGATAAAGAGTCTTTCTCTCAATGGAAAGAGAAAAACAAATCAGTAATTCAATATCAAACATCTTTTGAGAAAATAGAATAGAAAGGTCGGGGTCCATGCGAGCAACTGGGAATTGGTAGTGCTGCCATTTTGTTTCAGGGGAAAAGCACCAACTGTGGTATTATATTATATTTTTATGGATTTGGTATTAAGTTCTTGTTTCTGATTTGATATATTTGTTATATATATTTATTGGCACATTTCTTGATGAATATGTACTGTAATTCTTATTGTCCTTTTTTTATTCATGTAATAGTAGCACCAATATTGAATTCTTGACTTAGTACAGAGTGTCTAGACAATTTGACTGCAATTTGACCAATGAAAGCTTATTTAACCTTATTTGTGCTCACATTTTCTTTAGACCCGTTTCCTTATACGCTCTTATTTTTGAGTTAGCGGCTATTACGTTATTCCAACAAAATGTTAAATTAGTGATTGAGTTAGCAGTCTTGGATTAGCTTGAGTTAGCTGCTAATCCGGCTATTCCAAAGGAATGAACTAATTAACAAATTAGTAATAGTTTTCTCAGGGAAGCAGCTAACAGTCCTCCAAAAATCTCTGAATATTTTCAACTAATTCTTGGAATAAACTAATTAACAAATTAGTAATAGTTTTCTCAGGGAAGCAGCTAACAGTCCTCCAAAAATCTCCGAATATTTTCAACTAATTCTGTAAATATCAATACTAAATCCTGTAAACATCAATACTAAATCCTGTAAACTAATTTAACAAATCCTGTCAACATAAAAACGCGTGAAAGCTGTTAAAACTAGAGTATTAATAATATCCGAGTCGGGTATACCCGACCATACCCGCCCGTGCCCGCCGCCCGGGGTACCCGTGTCCGAGCCCGGGTATGGGTCGGGTACGCGGGTACGGAAAAAAACCGGACCGGACCCGTTTTTTTGGACCAATACCCGACCATACCCTACCCGACCATACCCGTACCCGACTATACCCGTACCCTAGTACCCGAGTACCCGTACCCGATACCCGACCACTGTTCATTGGAATTCAAAATTCAAAAATTTGGTTTTTCCCTCCCACAAAAAAACCAGAAAAAAAACAGCAAAAAAAAAAAAAACCCGTACCCGCCCTACCCGTCAAGGGTACACGGGTACGGGTATAGGACGGGTAGCGTATGGTTTTTGAAAAATATACCCGACCATACCTGTACCCGTATAGCCTTGTACCCGTCCTACCCGTACCCGAGACGTACCCGTACCCGTCCTGGGTATACCCGGGGTACCCGTACCCGCCCGCCCATTAAACCCCTAGTTAAAACGTGTGACAGTTGTTAAAAACGCGTGAAAGCTGTTAAAAACGCATGACAGCTGTTGAAAACGCGTAACAGCTGTTGGGGACCACCTTCTGTGAACATACACATAGTATCCTGTGAACATACACATATTATCCTGTAAAATGCATATATTATCCTATAAACATACATATTGTACTTAAAATTATGGTAGTTGTGACAGTTGAAAGCACGTCAGAACTAAGCTAAAAAGGGAAGACTTTTATATACGGAGATTTTCGAGAAATTTGACTTTGGGGGATGTTACCTTTTCTCTTTTCTCAGGGGAAATAAAACCCTCCCAATTTGAGACATTCTTTGAGAAATGGAATAGGAAGCTAGGGGTCAATGCAAGCAACATGGAATTGATAGTGCTGTCAATTTGTTTCGGGGCATATGGTTTTTGTAGTGTACCACCTCATGCTACCCTTGGTTTCTGCCAACAGCCTATATGACATAAATTTTATTGGGCTCTGTATTAATTTCTGGTTTCTGGTTTGATATATTTTTCCCTTTCTTGTTGAATATGTACTGTAATTGTTATTGTCCTTTCTTTATTGATGTAATAGTAGCACCCACCAATACACCAATATCGGATTCTTGACTTAGTACAGTGTGTCAAGAAAGGTCTGTTATCTTATTTCTGCTCCCATTTTCTCACGAGTCCAATGTAATACTGAACTAAACTAAGAAGAAAAATAAACTAGTAGTATTGACATTGGTAGAATAGTAATTACAAAATAGGTATTGCAAAATAGATTACTTCCAAGATGAATTAGCTTGGTATAAGTAGCCACATGAAAAGCTAGGCCTTCATTTTTCCCATGAAAAGCTAGGGGATAACCATTCTTGCATCTGAAAAGGCACTCTTATCTTTGCATTTTGATCATGACAATCGTCCTTACTAGAAATGTTAATGATATTTAACTAAAAAAACATTTTTCCATCTTACTATTCGACACTTTCTTGCATTTAGAAAATTAATTAAGAGGATTTGCCTCAAAGATAAACATCTTTGTAGGTTTTTATCAAAAAAAAACTTCTCCAGCGAAATACTTTGATCAGTATTTCTTGCAAATTGGATCGCACCCAAAAATTTGTGACATTTTCATAAAATTATCTATTATAATTACTAAAGTTTTAAACTCAATTATTCCACCGATAAATATTAATGAATATTTCAATTCCAATCTAATTTTGTTTCAATTATAAAATCAATGCAATTGTCATCTTGAAGATTTTCACTTCAAAGATGCTGACGTACACAATAAATAATGAAGTGTTACCAATAATATGGAACCTGCTACGGTGCTACGTGTAGCATAGAGGCCCTCCATGCAACGACTCAATATTCGACTTTTCAAAATCCTAACGGTCGATCCGAACCGTTCATCTTGTTCTCCATGTTAATATGTGTTTGGAGACCAAATTTTACATTTTTTGGAATTTTGTTTACTATTTTTTTAGATTTATTGAAAATCGCTGTTTTTTTATGGTCCAGATTTGCTGAAAACAGCGATTTTCAATAAATCTAAAAAAATAGTAAAAAAATTCCAAAAAATGTAAAATTTGGTCTTCAAACACATATTAATATGGAGAACAAGATGAACGGTTCGGATCAACCGTTAGAATTTTGAAAAATCAAATATTGAGCCGTTGCACGGAAAACCTCTATGCTACGCGTAGTATGCTAGCATATTTCCCAATACTATAGTCTCAACTTGCAAACCGCTAGAAACACACAAAAAAAAAAAATTTGAAAATATTTTGACAGGTGCAAACCATGAACATTTGTATTTTAATGGTGTTTGTACTTCAATCTTGATAGCTACCTCATAAAAACAAAAACAAAAATAAAAATATTGCCCATGATGCATTTTTTTTTTTTTTTGCTCCATGATGCAAAATTGGTATCAGTTGTATTGATTATAGCTTTAGCTCGAACTACGATGTGGTTGCTTTAAGAGTAGAACTAGGGTGCTCTTAAGCTCACCAAAGTTTTGATGAACTTAACTCTAAAACTCATCAAATCGATTTCAAACGACGAATCCGAACCATTAAAACCCGTCTACCTTACGTGTGATGCATCTACATGTGAAATTTTTAAACATTCGAATTAATTTAGTATAAAGTCAAGCGGTCAAAATTAGAAGGTTAATAAATTAATTTTAGTGTATTCATTTTTTAAACGTTTTTGACGGCTTGACTTTATACTAAATTAATTCGAATGTTTAAAAATTTCACATATAGATGCATCACACGTAAGGTAGGTGGGTTTCAACGGTTCGGATTCATTATTTGAAATTGATTTGATGAGTTTTAGAGTTAAGCTCATTAAAACTTTAGTAAGCTTAAGAGCACCCTAGTTCTACTCTTGCTTTAATTTATTTCTTGGGTTATAGTGTTATACTATGTTCTAATCGAACATCCAAGATGCTACTGATATTGATCTAGAAATGTAAGATAATCCCAAGGCCAGGATTTGTGCTTCCCAGGTGTTCTATACTTCTAGGCCTGCTAAACGAGCCGGGCCGGCCCATGGACTGTGAGCTGGACTCTTAAATGAGTCAAATTGAGCTGAGCTCAATTCGAGCTTGAGCCCGAACTCGGCTCGAACTCGAAATAAATCACACATACTCGCTCTGATCCGAGCCGAGCCGAGCTGCCCACTGAGTCGAACCATTCCTCTCCTCTCGCTCTCTCGCTCTCGCTCAATTCTTCTCCCTGTCGAACAGGCGAACAGCTGAGCTCTCGCTCTCTCGCTTCGTCGCTCTCCATCTGCTATCTCGCTCCGTCGCCTCCAGTTTCTCTCTTCTCTCTTCTCTCAGGTGCTCTCTCGCTTTCGCTCTCGCTCAAACACCTTATCCACATTCGGGACATACTATTGCATAATCGATTAAGAAAGCTATTTTTGAGTGGAAGTTGAATGAGAAGGTGTTTACAATCACTCTTGATAACTGTTCAGCAAACAATAATGCAATGACGTTTTTGGAATACATGTTTTGGGACAAGCCTGTTTTTGAGGGTGAAAACATGCACATGAGATGTGGGGCTCACATCTTGAACATTATGGTGCAGGATGGTATGGTGGTCATTCGGGAGGCTTTGACCAAAATTAGAGAGCTGATGCGGTACATAACTTCGAGCGGTCCGCGACTACAAACCTTCAACCAAATCCTAACTGCGATGCAGTTACCATCCAAAAAAGGGTTGACTTTAGACTGCATCACTCGATGGAATTCGACCTATGATATGGTCGTTGAAGCTTTGAAGTACAAGGATGCCTTGCTAAGATATGGAGATGGTAGTGCGGTGATTGTTCCTAGTTCGGAGGATTGGAACGTGGCGGTAGAGATGGAAAAGTTTTTACGGGTTTTTCGGGATGCAACAAAGAAGTTTTCAACCTTTAGGCAACCTTCTTCACATGAGTTTTTAAAGGAGGTGTGGACTATTCGTAGCACTTTGTTGGAGGAGCATAACAATCCCATTTTGCAAAACTTATCAACGGAGATGCAAAAGAAATTCAAGAAATATTGGGAAGAGCCGATTGGGATGCTAACATTAGCTACTGTTTTTTATCCTCGAAAAAAGTTTGAATGGGTGGAATTCTGTTTTGGTATTGCATATGGAGAAGGCACTGATGCGTACAAAGCAAAAGTTGAATGTGTGGAGAAGTCGCTTAAAAAATGGTACCAGGAATATGAGAGCAAAACTGGCCAAGCGACAACTAGTGTGTCACCGCAAGTGGAACGTCAAAATGAGAAACAAAAGAAGCTTGAGATCAGTTTTCAGGAGTTTCGTTCTCAAAATCGTCGATCACGACAAAAGAGATCCGAGTTGGATAATTATCTGGAAGATGCCGTGGTGGTAGAGTCGGATGAAGAATTTAATATTTTGCAATGGTGGAGAAAAAATTCAGAATTGTATCCGACTTTGGCAAAAATGGCAAGGGATTTCTTGGCAGTTCAAGTGTCAACCGTTGCATCTGAGTCAGCTTTTAGTGCAGCGGGTCGGTTGACAGATCACTTGCGGAGTTCTATGACACCGGAGACAATCGAGGCACTCATCTGCTCAAAGGATTGGTTTATCTCTATTGATGAGAGCTCCAACTTGGACCAGTTTCGTCCATTCATGCCTCATTCTTGATTAGTGTTAGAGGTAAATATTTTATTTATAATTTTCTTTAAAATTGAAATCTTATTTGAAATTCACATCTCATCATAACCTTTTATAAAATGCCACAGGATCATCGAGTGCTTGGTTTGGAAAAAGAAAATCGCCTGACAATTGAAAAAGATGAATGTTACGAAATTTGAGGCATGTTGATTCTCATGAATTTAAATTAACATTTGATTTGTAATGTGAAGAATTTTGTGTCTCTAATTCATGGATTGTTTGTCAGTTTTTTTAATTCTGATTATTTGTTGTTTTTGAATTCATGGATTTTTTAGTTTATTGTTATAATTTGAACTTATTTGAATTCATGGTTGACAGATTACTTGTTATAATTATTTTTCTTAAAACTAGATTTATCAATTTCCATTTCATTATATACTTTGATCTGTCACGGTTCTTTAAATTATGATTATTTTTCTGATTATTTTTCTGATCTGTCACGGTTCTTTAAATTTCCATTTCTTAAAATTCTGATTATTTTTCTGATTATTTGAATTCACGGTTCTTTAAATTATGTTTGAGCCGAGTCACAAAATTCACGGTTCTTATAATTCACGGTTCTGATCTGTCACGGATCGGATCAACTTAAAAACGTGATTTTATTTCTCTTATTATGATGTAAAACATTCAGAATTATTTGAATTCACTGTTCTGATCTGTCACGGTTCAGAAACGAAAGTCAGATAACACTAATTTAATACCATGCCTTTGAAATATATTACAATTAATTGAGTTTGAGCCGAGTTTTGGGTTTGGGCCGAGTTCGGGCCGAGCCTAAAGAGTCCAATGGACCGAGCCGAGTTCGGGCCGAGCTTAAAGAGTCTAATGGACCGAGCCGAGTCGGACTTTACTCTTCAAAGTTGAGTCGAGCCGAGTCGGGTTCTAATGAAAGAATGAATGGGCCGGGCTGAGTTTTGAGCGAGTTACCGCCCATTAACAGGCCTATATACTTCTATTAGACCATTAGATGAAACTGGACGTATCCATTACATGTCTTTACTGGAGTCAAGATATGGAGCTTTCCTCTCAAAGTCTCAACTCTCAAGTCTCAACAGAACTTATCTTTACGGTTGATGACAAATGTTATCAACAAATATATTTATAAAAAAAAAAATGTATTACAAATGCTCAGTTAACCACAACTCTGCACTACCAATCCGAACAACGTCTTCCTTAATAACTCGTGATAATTGCTTACTCCATTCGTTGCACAAAAGACCACATAAAGATGCAACTTACTATTTTTACTGCAAAATTAGAGAAATGTGGAACATTGGATTAAGATCTTAACACAATTAAACGGTCTATTATTGTTTAGGAGTAACAATAAAGAAGTGAAATAATTTATTTTGAATTAACTTAAATATTATTTCATTGGGACGTGATATGAGTACCCGCACTCTCATCCCCCATTACCCCCCAATTTTATTTGTTCAATTTCATCCACATTTCTCATGATCTATAAGGAATTTTGCAAATCTAAAACCACGAACGTCTTCTACGCAATTTTATCTTTCAAATGAGATCCATGATGACATACTTTCGAGCTCGTTATCACACAAGTATTTATACCTCGTCATTTAAGTATTTATACCTAATATTTTTCACATATGACACTGCTGACATTTAAAAAGTATTAATATCAAGTATTACAAGTATTTATACCTATGCACGGAAGTATTTATACCTATGTGGTCAACTATTTTTGTTAGATAAAGGTTGACGCAGAGACGATTAGGGAAATGTGATGCGGAGATGCGGGGTGCACGATTAGGGATAAAATAGGTATAAATACTTGCACGATGAGGTATAAATACTTGTGTGACGATGAATCCGAAAGTACGTCGTTATGGATCTCATTTGAAAGATAAAATTGCGTAGAATACGTTCATGGTTTTAGATTCGCAAAATTTCTCATAGAACGTGAGAAATGTGAAAGATATTGAAAAAAAAATCCACCTCTAAAAATGTGTATGATTCTTCTCCCATATAGTTTGAGTGGTCCCTCTATATAGTTATATCAAGTTAGACATGCAAGTATTGATATCTTAATTTGCAAATATTAATTTATTATCTTCTAAGTATTTATACCCATGAATTTAATTAAACTTGGAAGATCACAGTATTGTGAATAAATTTAATTAAACTAGTTAGTTAAGTTAATTTATGGGAAGTTAAAATATGTTTAAGAAATGAGGGTACAATGCGGATACTGGAGTGTGGGGATTGAAATAATTATTTTATTTCATTTTACTCTCTTAAATTTATTACATATAAAAGCTCGAACAAGGAGTTTAGCACAACCAAACACGCACGTACGGAATAACCGGGGAATTAACGAGAATACAAGGGTGTAAATTTTGCAAAACAAATTTTCCACTGGCAACTTATCAATTCAATTTGTTTTCCGTAAATATGGTCACTAAATTTTTACTAAAATTTCTGATAATTATTTTCTTGCTCTTTATCTTGATGGTAATTTACGAGAAAATTTCCGCTGAACCTGGTCTATGCGAAAAGCCTCGATCTATGCCTACCCAAACACAGTACTGCAAATCACGGTTCTTCAGACCTTGTTCACCAAATAACTTCTCGCTCGACCCCGACTCCAGTTTTTCTTTCGTCCCTTGCCCCTCCTCCATCCTTCTCTCCCATAGTATTAGGTAGATAGATCGGATCCTGACATCGCGTACATCTCCTTCTGTTGCTTATGGCGAAGTGTTAGGTGAAATAAGCGAAATAAAATACTCCAAATTAATCACAACACAAGAGAAAGATAGAGAGGGAGAGAGAGGTGTAGTACCCCGTCTCCGTACTCATCTCTTTCCATGGGTAAAAAGCGAAACCCTACCCATTCGGCTCACTCTCCGATGTCCGCCGCAAAACCGGGGGCGACTTCCTCGCCGCGCGATCCCACGCCGGAGATCAAATCGGAGTGCGAGCGATCTTTGACTGCGCTCCGACGTGGCAACCCCACCAAAGCCCTTCGTTTGATGCGCGAGGCAGTCGGCAAGCACAGCGACTCGGCTTTGGTGCACCGGGTCCACGGCACGGTCCACGCTAAAATGGCAGCTGTGATCGAGGACCCAGTTGCGAAGCAGAGACATTTAAAGGTTGCAATTGATTCCGCACAAAGGGCTACTGAGCTGGCTCCAAATTCCATCGAGTTCGCGCATTTCTATGCTTCACTGTTGCTTGAATACACGGCTGAGTCAGGGGGGTATGACTTGGCTTTGACTGAGTGTGAAAGAGCTCTTGGTGTAGAGAACCCGGTGGACCCTGCTGAGGAATCGTTGCATGTCAGTGAAGAGACTGCCGCATCCACACCAGAAGCGAGGATTAATCAGGTTAGTCTTAAGCTTGAATTCAATTTACTTTGAGGGGTTTCCGGGTAGTTCTTAGGTGAAACCGCCTGTTACTGTGCAATTAATTATTTGTTAGAATTAAATAAAAAGTACGATTCCAATGGTTATTATATCATGCTTTGGTAACTTTCTTTTTTGTAGAATAAGGACTAGATGTTGTGGGACTTTGCATTTCTTCAGAATATTTATTTTAATTTTGGTGGTGATTGGGGTGTTTTTGTGGACCAATAGTAATAGAAGCTTTTTATTCAAATTCAAGGCGATATTTCCAGAATTTCAAGATCTATTTTATACTAGCAGTGGCAGTGCAAATAGAGTTAATTTACTTCGCAGTTTTCAACCATATCTCATTTTAACTTGACAGAATCAGAGTCTTCTTTTCCTAGAATGGCTTTCATTTACTCTTTCATAGTACATGATTTGGTGCAATACAATTAGAACCAAATAAGAACGTATATTAGCAAAATATTTGTACCCATGAGATAAGAACCTGTTTCTCAAAGGAATGAGGAAAAAAAAGTATTCGCAGTAGTTAACACACAAGCACTGCATATAGAAAAGGAATGAACTAACAAATTAGTAATAGTTTTCTTAGGGAAAATAAAGCCCTTCCAATTTGAAACATCCTTTGAGAAATGGAATAGGAGCTAGGGGTCAATGCAAGCAACTTGGAATTGATAGTGTTGTCATCTTGTTTCAAGGGATATGGTTTTGGTAGTGTACCACCTCATGCTACCCTTGGTTTCTGACAACAGCCTATGTGACATAAATTTTTATTGGACTCTCTATTAATTTCTGGTTCTGGTTTGATATATTTTTTCCTTTCTTGTTGAATATGTACTGTAATTGTTATTGTCCTTTCTTTATTGATGTAATAGTAGCACCAATACACCAATATCGGATTCTTGGCTTAGTACGGAGTGTCAAGAAAGGTCTGTTAATCTTATTTGTGCTCCCATTTTCTCACGAGTTCAATGTAGTACTGAACTAAACTAAGAAGAAAAATAAACTAGTAGTATTGACATTGGTAGACTAGTAGATACAAAATAGGTATTGCAAAATAGATTACTTCCAAGATGAATTAGCTTGGTATAAGTAGCCACATGACGATAATTTGTGTATATGATAGGTACAAGGGGAGTTACGCAACCTAATCCAGAAATGCAACCTTGCTTCCATCTCAACCTGGATGAAAACTCTAAATGAGGACAAATACCGCCTGATTCCGGTGCGCAGCTTCAACGAGCAGCTTGAATATCGTGTACCGACAGGCCCCACTGCACCCCCACCTCGCAGGAACAACGAGATTAAAAAGGCTTCCAAAACCATAGATGAACGTCGCAAAGAGATTGAGGTGCGCGTCGCAGCCGCACGGCTGTTACAACAACAACGTGCTGACCCCGGCCAGTCTACTTCTGTCGCATCATCTGGTTCTCACATTGAGGATGAGCATTCCCCAGCTGCTGCCTCATCATCCTCCCCCTCTGGGTTCCACCGCCGCAAACCAGTCTCACGTAAGCCAGTAAGCAGCTCTTCCTCAAACCGCATGGACCAGGTCCGGGCATATTGGAACTCCATGCCAGCTGAGAGACAGCTCGGCTTATTGAGAGCAAGCATACCAGAGATTAAGTCTCATTATACAAACTCGAAAGAAACTGCTGTGCTGGATTTACTCTCTGAGGCTTTATCTTTTGCTGAGGAGTATGGCACATGGGAATATTGGTTCTGCTTTAAATGTGACGAGAAGTTCTCTGACGCTGTGTCCCACCTGAACCATGTCAGTTCACATGTTGGGGTGATTTCTGATCGTGCAATGGAGGCAATCCCAGAAGAGGTTGACCCTAATTGGGTTGACATGTTGACCAACGCCATCTTGAAACCAATTGACGTGGAGACTGTAATCAGGTCTTCTGATGAAGAGATTAATAGAAACAGTAACTTTTTAATGAACGCCAATCCTGATAACTCAGATTATGCAAGCCCAGTCTATAGCTTGGAGGGAGAGGCTAAAGAGAGTGGGGATTGCAATGGGTTTGAGAAAATTGAGTGTGAGGTGAATGGTGAGGATGCTGCTGCTGTAGGACCCCACAAATGGCCATTGTCTGATGATCCTGAGAGGGGGAAACTACTGGAGAAGATTCAGTCAATGTTTTCCTTCATGACAAAGCATCGGTGCCTCTCAACTAGGCATGTTAGAAAATTGCTTGAATTTACAAATGACCAGATAAAGACACTTCCTCTCCCCTCCAATGTTCTCTTTGTTTGTGGTGAGGAACTAGAGAGGACCCCCCTGGGCCTCTGCTTATTGGACGCTTCAAAGCTCCGATCTGTACTCAAGTTTCTCCAAGAACTTTGTCAGACTGGTGGATTACCAAGGTTGGTGGAGAAGGATGCTTCTGCTGGGGATGTAGATGGTACTACAAAAAAAGGCATTTTTTTAGAAAGAGTTAAACTCGATATTGATACATCTACACTTACTATTGAAGGAACTGAAAGTGAGAGAGATCCAATAGATGCAAATGCATTGTTTCAGTGGATTTATGCGGGCCCTTCCAGTGCTGACCGGCTGACAGCATGGGCCTGCATTAAGGAGGAGAAACCGAACCAGGTACTGGAGTTGTTACAGAATCTAGAAAAGGAGCTTTCATTATGTCAAAACTTTTGTTACAGAAAACTAGAATACCTTGGAACTTTACAAATCCTCGAGTTGCTAGAGAATCTGAGAGAAGAAAAGGGCTTAGGTTATGAAGATTTCCTTAAAAAGAGGTATGGTGAGCTGATGGAGGGGCAATTAGAGGAGATGCCAATAGAGAGCAGTCAGGAGGAACTTAATCTGATAAGATCCTTGTTCAAAGAGGCACATCAGCAATTTAATGTAAACCATTATGCGTATGAAGACGGCATCGGATCAAGACTCCGTGATATAGAAGCTTTAGATGAGGATGAGTGGAGAATGCAAGACTTTGGGCCTGCAGGGGATAGCCTCATAAATGATGTAATTAATAGTAAGAAAGACACTATTAGTGCAGAGGTAAGTGCTTTATTTATTTGTTCATCCTTTGCTCCATTTTTTTAGAGTTCAGGTGTATAAAATGATAATTAGCGCACACTTTTTTTTTTTATCCGGGTTATCAACTTATTTATTTATTTGATTTGGGGGGGGGGATTCATGTTTAACCTGGATAGTTCTTTAAAACCCAAACAGAGAGTATGGCATAATTAAGTGCCAGTAATTGGTCTGTAAAGTTTCAACTCCAAGTTAATGGATGTTCTAAATCTTACGCAATGTGTTGGCACCTGGTAAACCAAACTTGCTATATGCAACCGATTTTCGAACTTGACTTGATGTGATATGATTTACAGCTAAACAAGCTAGATGTTCGAATCATGCGAGGGATTGCAGGGATGCGTCTTTTGGAGCACAAGCTGGGGCCTGTCTCTTTGTTTGACTACCGTTTTGTTCTCATCCCTATCATTAAATCCTTTCTTCGGGTCTGTAGATTTCTCTTTTTTTCCATCATCTTTGTACAGCTGCCCATTAAGAAGATATAAAGAATGTGAAAGGAATGATTTTCCTATTTTACATATTTTGTTTTTCTTAAATTTTGACTTGTAGACACGGCTGGAGGAGCTAGTGGACAAGGATGCAAAGGCTAGATCTGATGCAGCAAGAGAGGCCTTCTTAGCTGAGCTAGCAAAGGATGACGAGAAAAACAGTTCAGAGTCAAAACAGTTGAATGAGAAGTCAAAGGAAAAGAAAAAGAGCAGAGATTATAGAAAGTCCAAGTCTCCCAAGGTTGTCAATTTATACATCTTTATTCATTAATATTGTGGAATTGGTATTGGACCTGAATGCCTTTTCGGCTAAATAGTCAAACAGTTGTCAAAGTAATATGTTTAAGACGAGTTTCACTTAATCAAGCCTCAAGTGATGTTGTGGGTATAATGTACTTGGGTGATCTTAGTTTTTACATCTCAAATACTTTTAATTGCTTTCCAGGGCTCGAGCATGGACACTGTTATTCATGAAGGAACCACAGAAAAACCGTAAGCAAATCCCTTCTCAAGCTCTGATTACTTAATGTTGTGAACAGAAAAAACAACAAGGATTATAATTATCCAAGGAATACTGATGGCCGTATTTGTTTAGTGAGGTCGCCATGGATGGTAATATGGAGGAAGTGACAACTGATGAGACTCTAAACCAAGATGAAGAAGAAACAAAGCGAATGGTAGAGATAGAGGCCGAAGAGAGAAAACTAGAAGAAACCCTAGAGTACCAGAGAAGATTGGAGGAGGAGAGAAAACTCGAGAAAACTCTAGAATACCAGAGGAGGATAGAGGAGGAAGCCAAAAAACAGCGGCATGACCTGATCAGCCAATCCAAAGCTGTTGTTGAGGATTATCAGAATGATCCTCAGAGTAGCAATACCAACGACATATCGCCTGTTGTTCTTGAGGGGATCAGCTTTGGGGATTTCCACTTCCCTGAAATCACGGTTGGTAATACTGACAAGCAACAAAATGCTGCATCTAATAATGTGGAGCCTGCAAAGGAGCAATCAGGAATGAATATAGCGGAAAACCAGTTGGGCCTGCCAAGAGCTCCTGTTAACGGTGCCAACAATGGCCTGCCAAGAGCATCTCCTGTTAACGGTGCCAACAATGGCCTGCCAAGAGCATCTCCTGTTAACGGTGCCAACAATGGCCTGCCAAGAGCATCTCCTGTTAACAGCACCAACAATGGTCTGCCAAGAACATCTCCTGTTAACAGTGCCAACAATGGCCTGCCAAGAACATCTCCTGTTAACAGTGCCAACAATGGCCTGCCAAGAGCATCTCCTGTTAACAGTGCCAACAATGGCCTGCCAAGAGCATCTCCTGTTAACAGTGCCAACAATGGTGGCCCCAGAAAGGCCAACAAAACAGGCCGTCAATCAAACCAGAAGCATAAGCAAGGTTTGTATGTCTACAAATTGCTTTCGTTTTAGTCAACTTTTAAAAAATCGTGTGTGGCATCGCGGTTTTGGTTTAATGATTATGTGAAATGAAAAGTCCGATACATTATGATACCCGCATTTTCTATAACAACTAGTTTTTGCAGTTTTACAAATTCCTAATTATAAATAACACTTATTTTTTTAATAACATAACACAATATCAATTATAGCAAATCAGTTTACAGATTAACTTTTCAGAAAGTGTCAGACCTGAAAATTGCACTCTAACCCTTGGATAGTTTTAAAAACTGTATAGAATGGCTTCTTAAAGTAAAACCGGTTTTTGATTCATAATCAGTTTATCGTCCAGAATCCATCAAAGTAAGGACCTATTTATTTCAGAATTATAACACCACGGTGTTCAAAGTCTGGTTTAACCTTTTCATCGCGTTTTTGTGTATTTTTAAAGCTTTGCTTAGTAGATGTTTTATATAAGGGATAAAACAGTATTGTTTAACTTGTAAGTTTTTTTTTTTTTATGTTTGGAATCTCATGTAATATATGGGATTACTGTCTCTGTTCCATAGTTCATCTCGATTACTTCAGTCACTTTTCACAGAACAGCAAGAGATTTTGTATAGCACAATTCTCTGCCTATAGTGCTACAATTATATCTTTATTTAAACCCGTCTCTCGTATAATGGTTTGCAGAACTTCAGCACACTTCATTGGGTTTCTATTACTGTTTCTGAGTTTATCTCAATTTCTTCAACCACTTGTCCACAGCAAGAGATTTTTTTATAGTACAATGCTCTACTGGTACAACTATATCTTCTATTTAAACATGCCTCTCATTTTTATATAATGTTTCACAGAACCCAGCAAAGTTCAACAGATGGAAATTGGAGAGCATCAGTCTGTAGATCATGCTTCTGCAAATGGCGGTACAGGAAACACAACTGTGGTCAATGGTTGGAATATAGTTTAGAGTGACCTTCTGTATGTGATTTTCTTATATGTACTTACAATTTTTTTTTTTTTTGTAGCAGATAATGGTGCTAAATCTTTAAGGCAAATTCATGACGAGAAAGAGGACGAAGAGAGATTTCAAGAGGATCTTAAAAAGGCTGTGCTGCAAAGTCTTGGTATGATATTGTTCAAAGGGCTTAGTGCTGTAGTTGTATTTATGTATAAAATGATATTTTGCATTGGGTTTGGTGAATCCTTAGTACTGATCTCTTATTTATAAAATGATATTTTACATATAGAGTGGGATTCTCAAAATGGGACAAGTGAGGTTGGTAGCATTGCATTGGAAAGTGACGGTGTAGGCCCCGGCCTTAAGAATGCTGTTGGAGAGTACAATTGCTTTTTAAACGTGATTATCCAGGTACTAAATAGGCTTGGTACCAAGCTGGCTTCTTTCATGCTTTCCATTCGCCTTTTGGATTAAACAAAAAAAAAAGGTTCTTTCCTAGGAGGTTAGTTGGCTCAGGGCATTGATAGGTATTACTTTGTACATTCTTTTCTGACTTAAATATTTTTTCCAGTCATTATGGCATATTAAGCGGTTTAGAGAGGAGTTTCTGGCCACGTGCTCACTTCACTCACACATCACTGATCCTTGTGCTGTGTGTGCACTTTATGAGATTTTTGTGGCACTAAATAAGGCGTCAGAAGGAGGCGAGGGAGATACAGTTGAGCCGACTTCTCTTCGGCTGGCTCTGAGCAAGCTCTATCCTGACAGTAATTTCTTTCAGGAGGCAAGTTGTGAATTTTTTTATTTCTTAGGGTTTATCACGAACCTTTCTTATTTTGTAGTTTTATTGCAAATCCATTACAACCTACCAAAAATATAATTGCAAAAAAATATTGTTAGTTCAGTTGCATATAATTATAGTGACAAAAATAATATAAGAATGATGCTGTAATAAGTACCTTGGGAAGTGCAAAGCAAATCAAAATTATTCTTTTTAGTTCTGCATGCAATCAGTAATAGTTGGAATCAGAACTGTATGTCATCTAAACTTGTTGATGACAGAAACAAATGAATGATGCGTCAGAGGTACTAGGAGTGATTTTCGAGTGCCTCCACAATTCCTTCGCTTCTCAGACAGAACCTGAGACGTCCTCCGTAGGGTCGTGGGACTGTGCAGACAATACTTGCATAGCACACTCTCTCTTTGGCATGGACATTTTTGAGCAGATGAACTGCTACAACTGTAATCTTGAATCACGGCGCCTCAAGTACACCTCTTATTTCCACAATATTAATGCTAGTGCTCTTCGAGCCACTAAGGTGAGAAAGAAACAGTCTTTGATTTTTTAATCTACTTTGCTGTAGGTTTCTTGTATTTTTTATCACATCCTATAAAAAAATACTGTGTAGTTTATACCTTTTATTAGACTGATATTTGCATTCCAAAATGTGTTAGGGAAGTGTGGATCCTTTGATCTCCTGATGATGTGTCTAGTTGTATATGAGCTAGATTAATTTAGAATGAAATAAACCACCTTGACAATATTTTGCAAATTAAGGAAACCCAATAAGTTAGTTCGTAATGTTGTATAGATAGTTATAATTTAAATCCTTATGCAGCTAACATCTGAGTAGTATTATGATGTGCTCAGGTCTCTGTGTATATTGTTGAACTATTAACTGAAAATAGAATTCTTTCAGAGCATGTGTCCGGATAATTCATTTGATGAACTACTGAAGATAGTAGAGACAAATCATCAATTGACTTGTGATCCTGAAAATGGTGGCTGTGGCGCACCAAATTACATCCATCACATTCTCTCAAGTTCCCCTCATGTTTTTATGACAGGTGAGCTCCCAATTCTTGAAGTATTTTAAACTTTTGCTGTGCACAAAAGTTTCCAGTTAGCTTATGTTCATTCTGAAGTCACACTATTTGTACACCATCCCTGTGCTCCAGAATAAAAATAACATGTAAAGTACCCATTTCTCTGTAACCTGTTATATTCTTTAATTTCTTTTTTGAAGAGGTTACAGAACAGGGTACATTCTTGCAGGTGCATGAAGAGGAAACTTAATTGAATGGTTCTTTGGTGTCTAGTTTGTTGACCTGAGATGTTTCCTGTTTATTTTGTTAAAAATTGCAGTATTGGGCTGGCAGCATATGAAGGAAAAGCCAGAGGACATATCTGGAACTTTGTCTGGCATCACTACTGAAATTGATATTAGTGCCATGTACCGTGGGATTGATAAAGGAAGAAAACATCACCTTGTTTCAGTAGTATGCCCTTTTTGTTCATTTTATCATTCTATATTGAAACAGCTAATTTTGTTCAGTAATTTTTTACTTAAATGCAACTTAGAGATCATATTTCATCATGTTTTGATATTTTGTCCGTGTTTTGACAGGTTTGTTACTATGGGCAACATTATCACTGCTTTGCATATGAGAATGAACGGTGGGTCATGTTTGACGACCAGACGGTTAAGGTAACAATAAAGGTTTTCTTCATACAAGAATGTATATAGATGTCAGCAGTTTTGATTATAACCTATGCGGTCACACATATCCTTGTAACAGCATTGTTTCTCCTAATTGTGCCTTAACTATTATTTCTGAAATGCCAGTTGTCCAGTTCTGAGCATGAGCAGCAATGTACTGTAATATGTTTCCAGATATTGTTATCAAACAATGACTGGACATTGAACATTAAGCTGATTAGACATATAGCCCTTAATACAAATCAACATCCCTAAGTCTCTCTGATACCATTTGCTGCTTGGATGTAATTTTTTTTTCTTTTTTTCATTTATTTTTCAACAGGTAGTTGGTAGTTGGGATGATGTCATAGCAATGTGTGAGAAGGGGCATCTGCAACCTCAAGTTCTTTTCTTCCAAGCAGATAATTAGTTGCATGCTCCCCTCATTTTTTTTTATCTGGTGACGGAATTGATACTTACCCATTTCCATGATCGGTACATGTTTTTTTATGGAAGCATAATTTTGGTCAATTTTTCCTTCCATACCATAAACATGTGAAGAGGTAGATGCAATACTGAAGGAGCCTGTTATATAGTGAAAAACTTGATTTGTTCACAAGCAAGAGAGTGTTGAAGCTGCATTCAGATCCTTGTTTGAGAAAAGGGAGTTCTAATCAGAAATGTATAGGTTCTTTATTTTTTTTTCTTTAATAGTGGTCTGAGGTATAGATGATTTTTGGGATCTATGAAGTGTCCAGGAAGGTAAAATCTGATGGGCATTTTGGAGCCTTTTTATTTTTGGTTAGGTAAAAGTGCTATTGAGAGAGAATCTGATGTTCTGGTTGAACATTCAATGATAGTAATAATGATTTTAGTGGATTTTATGGTCTGAGTAGTCACTAGAAATGTATTACATGTATTACATCCTTTTTCACTCTTTTTTTCCCTCTTTTATCTTTGCTCGAGGTACATCTTAGACAATCTCCATGACCTGTGTAATCTCTGTGATGAAATGTTTTACATGACGAGTTATCAAAATAAGGTGTTGTATATGGCTAAAGAGAGAGAAAGTAATAATGTATTATTTCTGTTAGTTAATTGTTAGGAAAGCGATTCAAGTTACGTATTATCAAAATTCGGGTACGTTGCTCATTTTTTTCTAGAAGTTTTCTCTGTCGGACAACTCGTGATAAACTGATAGAAAAAATGTCATTATGTTCTCCAAATCAAGTCAGCGTGACAGTTAAATATTTGTTTGCTAAATCTGTATTAAGTGCACCTTATTAATTAATTAGTGTCAATTTATGTCAAATAGAAAAAAAAATACTCACATATTTGCTAGAATACAAAACAGTATATTTTTTAATGAATTTAAGGCCCCTCTCAAAATTTGGTAAATATTTTTGTTCTGACATTTAATTCCCTCTCAAATTTTTTTTATAAACTTAACTGGCCTCGAAATTCAAAACGGTACCAATTATATGGACTACAAAGTCATCAGATTGACCGTTTCCGTTTTTAAAGAAAGAGGGAAAAATACAGAAACTACGGATGAATTGAAGGATCTGGACCACCTGGTAGTTTCCGTCTAATAGATGAGATTTTTTCTACTCATTTAAATATCAAAGAAAAGGACAGGACCTCTCCTTTGGGTTAAAAAATACAGAAGGGTGGTTTATTTTACTGTGTGCCCGTCAATATCAGCCAACCAAAAATGACCCCGCCTCATTATGTAATTTGTTAGAAATTTATTTTATAAAACCCAAAATTTATATAAATAAATATTATTTTTACTAATAACGTTTTTAAACTTTATGAATTATGGAGCTATTAATTTCTGTAACTCATTCATTCTTTTAATTGCCATTATTTGAAACATAACGTTCATTTCTTTGATATACTGATTTCACTTTAATTGCAATGAATAGCTATTTATTTCATTTCATTTCTTTGTTCCGTTTGATTGATTGCTTTCGGTTCACATATTTGAAATATAATGAATAGCTATAATTTGAACGTTATTTTTTTTAGTATGTAATAATGGTAAAAGAATGAATAGAAAGTTCAAGAATACAAGTTTGTCTATAAATAATACATAATACTTGTCTCTTCTTCCTGTTAGCTCCATATTTCATAAATTCAATTTCTATTCTCCTACAAATAAATATTTTCTTTATAGAAAATATATTATTCTGCTATCATTGTTGAAAGAAGCTATATCAACCTCTATCACGGTTGCGCCCGCAGGCAGAGGAATACCGGCGTAACTTGGGGCAATCTTAACCGATTATTCCTGCGCTTAGGACGGGAAGTTGCCTTAGGTCCGCATTTTGCAGCTCCGGGTAATAAAGTTTTAATTATATTCTTGATTATATTTTTTAATATAATTGTTATTTATTTTATTGATCAAAATTCAGATTTAAAATTAGTTGGTTAGTTCATATTTTTCCAACATAATTTAGATAGCGCAAACAGACGCTCACAAAACACAATACTGCATAAGTGCATATCAAATGGCAACAAGTGGAATACGGAAGTGAAATTACTCGGGACATAAATTGACACTAATTACCAACTAATTACTCGGGGCATAAACCACAAGTGGAATACGGAATTCGTATTGCACATCTTTCAGGTTTATGCCCAAATACCACAAGGGCTAGAATTGCACTGAACCTGAAAGATGTGCAATACGAATTCCTGGAAGAGCAATTCGGAACAAAGAGCGAGTTGCTGCTCATGTCGAATCCGGTTTATAAGAAGATGCCAGTTTTGATTCATGACGGAAAATCAGTATGCGAATCCATGATCATTGTGCAGTATATCGATGATGTTTGGGCTGGATCTGGAACCACCTTGATGCTGACTGATGCGTATGAGAGGGCAATGCATCGGTTTCGGACCGTCTATGTTGATGACAAGGTACTGATAAATCTTTTAAGTCTTGCTTAGTGTTTAGTTTTAGCGGTTAAAGTACCATTTAACTCTTGTACAAAAAGACCTAAGACTTTGGGGAGAATGTTCATGTCTTCTGTGCATGTGAGAATTGCTCCTGTGAAAAGAAAAGTACATACTTTGAAAAAGGATAAATTCCTTTTGTTCTAGTACTTACTAATAGTAATTGCGGGGAGAAACAAGAATATCACCGATAACATAAAACTGATCGAAATTATAGCATCTCAGATAGTGAAGGAAAAACGTGACGTAACTAAAATTTATTTTTAAGAGAACGTGACTAAAATAGTGAAGGACAGTAACGTCACGCAAATAGTCACATCGTGATCACACGTGACGATCACGTATAATTATTATTTTCAAGTTTTAAGTTAGTTCAAAGAAAATAACAAAATATATCAAAAAATAACAAACTACTAAAAAAATTATAATTAAGAAATGATGTTAAAAAAAGTGGTCATGAACGTGTCACATGAAGTGATTAGGTCAATTTGCGTGATGTGACGTGACGTGATTAAGATGACGAGGGCAGTCACGTCACACATCACATGAGTCACTTTACGTGATCGACACATGTAACGTGACAAAACGATGCGATTAAAGTTGAATTGCTATAGAACTTTTCACCTTGATTGGAGATGCTTATCATCTCCAACATATTAGGATCTGTATTCTGTATGAATGAGAGAGAGAATATATCCATTATATGTTTATTTGGAAAGCCTCTGATTTCAGTCCAGGCCCATGGGCTAGATCCACAAATTAAAGGCTTAATTATTTGGAAATTCTACATTTGTAATCTGTCACACAAACAACATTTTGCAATATACAATGAGCAAGGCTACGGTGCTATGGGTTGCATAGAGGGCTTCTATGCAACGGCTCAATATTCAAGTTTTTAAAATCCTAACGGTCGATCTGAACTGCTCAACATGATCTCCATATGAATATGTACTTGCAAACTAAATTTTACATTTTTTAGAATTTTTTTACTATTTTTTTAGATAGGTAGAAAATCACTTGATCTAAAAAATTCTGCACCATTCAGATATTTGATTTTTTTTTACCTATCTAAAAAATAGTAAAAAAATTCTAAAAATTCTAAAATTTGGTTTGCAAGTACATATTTATATGAAGATCATGTTGAACAGTTCGGATCGGCCGTTAGGATTTTAAAAACTCGAATATTGAGCCGTTGCATGGAGGCCCTCTATGCAACCCATAACACCGTAGCCTTACTCATATACAATACCGTTGCATTTGTTATACTAACTTGTTATTTAACTCTTGCAGCTCATTCCCCCTCTTTTTAGCACAATAAGGTCTCAAACCGATGAGGCTAAGGTCGAGGCCAAGGAGCAAACAGTGGCAGCTCTACAACTCTTAGAGGAAGCTTTTGACAAGGTCAGTAAGGGAAAGCCATTTTTCGGCGGTGACACGATTGGATACCTCGACATAGCACTCGGTTCTTTCTTAGGATGGATGAGAGCACTCGGTTCTTTCTTAAGAGATTAGTGGCCTCAAGCTGTTAGATGATGCTCAGACCCCGCTTCTCAGTGCATGGGCTGAAAATTTTTGCAACAATGAAGCAGTGCGGGTTGTTTCGCAGGAAACCACAAAACTTGTGGAGTTCTCCAAGGTTCTTCTAGCGAGGAATAAAACCAGACCTCCAGCCGAGTGATGTTTCAAATTTTGGTACATGATGTGGTGTAGGTTGCATGATGACTAGTTGTTACTGAAATTTCCCATTATGATTTGTATTTGTATAATCCTTATATATGGTTTTTGTTGATTGGGCAATTTTCTGCTTAGGGGAAATAAAAAATAATTACAGTGATTGACTAATTTATTTTGCTTCTTTTTCAAAAAATTTAGGCTGTGTTTGGATTGATTTCTTACAAGGCATTTTTATATAGTCATTTGTAGTCATGGTTTATGGTTATTGTTGTTGAAATTGATATTACTGGTATCCAAACATTGCTGTTAAAAAACGAAATTGTATCATGTCAATGGGTAACAAGCAATTATTTTTCAAAGATATACGATGAAATAATATTTTTTTTTATCAATAAAGAGTTTATATGTACATAAAAATAGATCAGAAATGAAGAAAACCAAGCCAATGGCGCTCCAAAGTCAGAAAAGTCCAATTGGACTGCAAAAGTTGACATCTCATAATTTCATACATGTAAAAACCGATATAGAAAATTGATTTAAAAATCATATAATATTAAAAAGTCAATGTTCCATTGCAGCAGAATCATTGCTATTGTATTTACCTGGATTTAAAATGTCTCATATTTTGTTTAATTATCTCTATACTTTCTACCCGTTTTTCCTATTTCACCCCTGCATTAGGCCAATATCATGTCCCATCACTACTAAACCTCAAATAGCAAATAATGTGAGCTCCTTCAATCTGGTAAGCTGAAAAAAAATAAAAAATAAACAACGCATAGATCATGAGACAATTCAAGATATCAAGTTGTATACCGCCTAAACCAGAAAATGAGCATCCAACAAGCAAAACCATTGCCTTCAAATAACTCCCTTGGACTGTATAAAATTACACAAAACATTTACTCAAGATATCAAGTTACCTCCTTCCTTGTGGTCAACTATTTTGGAATCCTTTTTCTGACCCTACAACAGATTTATCACGATTAAATAAATGTAATTGACATGAAGTAAACTGTGTACAGTGACAACTAATACTAAAACCAAAAGTAATTTTTCATTCTTTGGTGGCTGAGGCATTAACTAATAATTAAGAAACCACCATAAGGAGAAGACCGTATTTCATCACATACAATAGTGTTCTCTTTAGACCATTTATCGCAAGTTGAGTCATTACCACCGTATTTAGAAAAGTGAAGAAGTGATAGAATTCTTGTATACTGGTAAATGAAGTAGATAGTATGAAGTGAGAAAAGAAATTCTGTTTTTATTATCCTTCATCAATCAAATACATCTCCTATTTATAGGAGTGATTACAATCCTTGTTACAAGCTTCTAATTAACTCTAGAAGACCTGTTTAGTTCCAACAGCTTTAACAACTAACTGATTATTATCCAACAGCTTTAACTAACTAACAGCTTAATTAATAAGCCAACTAACTGCTTTGACTAATAAGAAGGCTGATTTACAAAACATGTGCTTACAAATCATGACTATGTAAATTCATAATAATATTTATGGCAAGCTGAACTACTAAGGTATCAAGAAAGAAGTTACGGTTTGGATATTTATTACTTAAATGACTTGGGAGGATCATGAAAATTATGACGAACATAAGAAAAAGAATAATTACATGTTTATATTCGATTAATTTACTAGCGAGTACAACACAATAATTTCTAGGATTTTAACTCAGCAAGCAAAGATGTCATATATTTTCACGTAAAACCCTTACATTTTACATATAGCAAAGATTGTTAAATATTTGTGACATGTTTTTCAAAGTTTTAGTATAACACCCTCATCAGTTCTGCACTATCCTTTTTTCAAACATGAAAACCAAAATTATATTCCAGAGATGAGAGAACAGGCTGCCAGTATTACCTCAATATATAAGAGAGAGAGAGAGAGAATCTTGGCAGCTACTGCTAAACATTTAGAGAGAGAGTACTCGATAGCCACTACCAAGATTTTTTTTTTTTTTTTTGAACAAAAATGCCCATAGGCTTGACATTAATCAGGCTAAAAAAGATTATATGTACTGATATCATGATATCAGGTTACGAGACCTAAAACCTCCAAAATCCTGGATATTAAAAACAACAGATTCCTCAACAAAAAAAAAAAAAAGATTATTGTTTCTATAAAATTTGATATTTATTTGGACCGTAACAACAAATAACGCTTTCTCAAGACTGGGGCCGCCATTTGTCGTTGCGCCCCACAAAATCTCAACAAAACCCAAGAAATTCATCCGATTCCATTGAAATTTAAAATATTTGTTTAATAATTTTCAAAAATAGAAAAAACAATAATAATTTAAATATATTAGAAATAATATTAAACAAAATAGATAAAACATCTTATAATTTAGATGTACAGAAGGACTCAAAAATATTTTTCAGGCATGATTTTTTTCGACCGTAAAAAAAAAATGCTTTGGATATGAATTATTGATCTCAGTTCAAATGTCACTTCTAGTAAATAAATAAATTATTATGGTTCTTCTAGTACATACAAGTTGTAAGATACTCCATTTTTCTTCGAAAAAAATTGATTTGACTTTTGTAATGATTGCAAGGAATTTTTTTTCAAAATAGGAGTACCTTAGAATTTGAATATACTAGAAGAACCACAATAATTTATTTATTTACTAGAAGTGACTTTTGAACTGAAATCAGTAATTCATATACAAATCATTTTTTTTTTCCAATAACACACCAAGATATAGTTCAATTTTTTTACAACCAGAAAAAATACTGTCTTACAAATGTTTCGAAGTCCTTCTAGTACAACTAAATTATAAGATGTTTTATCTATATTATTTGATGTTCTTTCTAACATATTCAAATGATTAATTGTTCTTTTTATTTCTAAAATTATTAAACAAATATTATAACTCAACATAATCAGATGAATTTCTTTGGGTTTTTTTAGTTTTTGCGAGGCCGCAACGACAAATGGTGTCCCCCAAGAAAAGGGTCGCTATTTGTTGTTGCGGTCCAGGTAAATTTCGAATTCTCCATAATTTTTGATATTTTTGTTTTATTTTTTTTAAGAGAGGGTATTAATAAAAAAAAATTGCCGTCGAAATAAAATAGTAAATTAGAAGATTATTCTCAGTTTTCCATCTCAAATCAAACGCAGGCGTGCGAAATCAATCCCTAAACTGAAACATGAGTCTTTTAATGCCCAGTAAAATGAGCCCAATAAAGATATGAATACTAAATATCACAATAACACTTTTCAGCCTTCTAAAAAAATACTAACTTTTACTGTTAGTCGATCACAGATGTTCCCACTTTATAAATATTGTTGATGGCGCTTTGCTTAATGTATTGCATAGGATGATAGGAAAAGCAAAATAGAAAAGAAAAAAAAAAAAAAAAAAAAAAAACAATGCTTTTTTTCAGGATAAAAAATCGAACCACCGACAAACTTTAGTATCAACATTACGTGGCAAACTTTATCCCGGAACATATTTACGGAGGTCGTTATAAAATATAAGATTTCTCAACCAGATATCTGATTTCATATAAATTGTTTTTCAGTTCATTCTCGGTGGAATAACTATTTTTTATAAATAAAAATAAAGAAAGAAAGAAAGAGAGAGAGAAACGATAACTACCACCGACGCTACCCAGGGCCAGGAGCCGTGTCCTTATATGTGGGTCCGATGTCACGTGTCCATTGGCCGACAGCACTCCAAGTATTCACATTTTCTTCAAAATTTATATCGCTTCCAGTAACAAGAACTGAAGAGGACTGTAGTCTGTAGGTGACAAAAGACTGGAGACAACAGTGTAACGAGCTATCCCTTTGAAAAGGCACCGTAGATCAGGCGTAGACAGCGGTTTTGGATTTGTGAAACGGCGGTGGGGCCGATAGTTTAGATGGAAACGCGCAGTGCACTACACTGAGGCGTGATTGGCGGTAGACTCGACCTGGGCCCAACTGCATGTTATTGGAACCCGTATCCTCTCAGGTATTGCACAATTATTGCAGAGGATCACTTACTTTACGGTTTGAGATTAAATCTCAACCGGCTTGGGATTCGGGTCACTGTAGGGGGCCCCATTTTTGGGCTTTGAGATTCGTGCCAAGTTAAAAATTACGGTTCAGATCTAGTAATTGTAAAAGATTCCCTTATCAGGTATTGGAGAGGATGTGAATTCATGTTATTGGGCCTATTTTTTTTTTTTTTTTTTTTTTTTGAGATAATTCCAGAGGGATTTTGGACCATTGTTAGTGGATCTTATTGTACGGTTGACCCCACAGTAATATATATAAAATCCTAATCAAATTTGTCCCGTTTAATTAAAATAGACGACTGGATTTAAACCACCAGTTGTAAGTTCCAACTGGTGGAACGGATTTTCATCGCTTTACTTTTATCGTTCGACGAGAAGGAAATAGGAGGAGAGAAAAGATCCGACAAGATTATTTATTCATTACTTGTGTTGCATACTAAAATTTATTATATTACTCTATTTTATAATAAATTTAGATTTATTATGATATCGTATTGATTTTTTTTTTTAAACTTTTAACAGAGTTATCGGTAGAATATGCACTATACAACTGTCAATTGCATACAAATTAAAAGTCACATTCATACGTTCGTCGACAAATCGACGAGCGTAACTTCGAGATGCAAAGAAATTAAGAAATATTTCGCCAATAGGTTTATCGGTCTCTTGTTACAACTGGATTCGGAAACTGATCTTTATGATGACCTCCTTTATATCTTTTGATTGGTTTAACTTAATATTCTCCGTGCCACCATAATTACAACAATGGATGCAGAATTGATGCACAATTTAACAGAATAAAAAAAATCTTTTGGAAAGCAAGAATATGTTTTTCCTCAACTTGATCTTCGTCGAGATTCACGCAGGAATAATTTAAACGTTTGAATGAAGAAAAACATATTCTTATTTTTTTCAAAAGAAAAATAGCATAATCGGACTACAATTTGATGGCCTCCATTTTACTAGCTCTTCAGTTTGATTATAATACAGAGGTTGTCATTGAGTCTTTTAATTTCAATTATTAGAGCTTAGATAGGCTTGGACTCCATCAATTCCATAGAAATAATTAAAACATTTTTGGAGGTCGCCCAATGTTGTTCTTCTCATCAATTTGGTAGCTAAATTTTAATAAATGATTTGTTCTAAGAATTTTTGAATTTTCTTTTTCTCTTGACATGTTCGTGTCATCAATTGGTGGCAAATAAGAGTGTGCAAACATGCGTTCACTCACATTACCATTCAAATAATTAAGAAGAAAATCTGACTTTATGTCTGTCTACATTTGCAAAACGAATGCCCAAATTTACAGAGAAATGGTTCTATGTTCGAAATACTTATATTTATCAAATAAACACTTGCCACATTTTCCGATTGTTCACCGCAGATTTGCAAACTCTTATTTGTCTTCATTTATTGACCATTGAGTTGAACTCAAGGTATTTTGTTTCTTAATTGCACTACATTAAAATAAGGGGAATTTCATGTATACCCCTCAAAACTTCAAAATTACATATTTCCCCTCTAAACTTTAAAATTACGTATTTTTCCCTCGAAATTTTAAAAACTCACAAATTTATCTATTTTATTGTTTTCTATATTAAAATTCTTTCTAAATTTATAAAATACTCATTTTACTCCATAAAAAGTGAAAAACCCACGAGACTCAAATTTGAATATGAAGGATTCCTCTACCATCAGAACTGCTTTAAAATCCGTGTGTGCAAGATCAACACAAATCTTGAAGCGAAGTGCACGAATCTTAATTGCTTTAAGATCCATGCAAGCTAGATCAGCTTGAATCTTGAAGCGAGCATGCAATGATATTGAAGCGATGCGCACAAATCTTAATGTGATGTGCACGGATCAAACGATAGAGGAACATTTCATATTCAAATTTGAATCTGATGGACATTTTATGCTTTTTAATAAATAGTAAAATGAGTATTTTATAAATTTAGAATGAGTTTTAATATAAAAGACAATAAAATAGATAAATTTGTGAGTTTTTAAGTTTATCGGAAAAATATGTAATTTCAAAGTTTAGAAGGAAAAATACGTAATTTTAAAGTATTTGAGAGGTATACATGAAATTCCCCCTTAAAATAAAACCTGTCCCTTGAGTAGGGGTGTTCAAACGGTCAGTTCAGTTGAAATCGAACTAAAATAATCAAACCAAATTTTGTTTCGATTTTTTAAAATAGAACCGAATCGAACCGATTAAACTTATAAACTGATTAAGAACTGAAAATAGAAGAGAAAAATTACACATATTCATACACAAATTGTTCAATTTCATACAAAATATGTAGATGTTTCTAAATACTTAAACTAAAATGAAAAAGAAGAAGCAATGATTGAATCAAACAAAATATAAACAATGAACCAATATAATTCGGTCGATTCAATTTAGTGGTTTTTGAAAAGTCTAAACCGAACCGATCCATTTAAACTGAAAAAACCGAACCATTTAAACAAAAAAAATTTTGTTCCGTTGAAAACCGAACAATCCGAACCATTTGAACACCCCTAACCTTGAGTCCCGAGCCTTTGCACTACTCGGATAATTCAGAGATTTAGTTGGATC